>NW_027104651.1:32078-69036 GCF_000696795.3 Halyomorpha halys | reverse complement strand
TATTTATAGGATTCTTTTCAGGGATCTTAAAATTAAAAAAGAATGCGAAAATTTAAAATGCTTCGTCAATAAAACATTGATTCATTTTTTCCTACTTTAGGAATTATTGGGAAAATACTTAAGTACATAATTTCATTAATAATAAACAACTAAATAGATTCTAGCTTGTTCTGATAAATGGATTGTTTCCTATCAACGATATTCAATACTTAGTGGAGATAAGGAAAATACAACACAATAATTAATGGTCCAGATGTCATCTCCATTATTAATTAATAATAGCATTCCAACCATTGTTTAGATAATCGCATTAGACACCAGGGTGGGAACGAGATAATTTAACAAAACAAACAAGTTTAAATGCTAAGATTGAAACAATAATGGCAATAAATAAACCATTTAATAGAGCGAAGGTCTGCTAGATACTAGTGCTGGTAGTTTCTGCTACTTTCCTCAAATGTTTATGAACTGTTCGTTGATCACATTCTGTTATTATTAGTTATCCAAAACAACAACTACGTCAAAGTAAGGTATCAGATTATTAGTATTAGAATAAGTACATTGTAATGTTCGTTTGTTTGTTCAGCTAAGATCTCCAACATTTCTGAATCGATTTACATGCCAGTTTTTTTAAAAATGTTCGATGTTCTTAACTTTTGAAATATTGGATTTATCCTGTAGAGAAAACCATTATAATCAAAATTTAACATTAATTGTACATGACTAAAAAAGTATTATTTTTTCCATATAATGCATGAGACAATATGACAGGTAATAGAATTAACTAAGCAAAAAAAGAATCTCTTAAACCGGACAAGTATTAGCAAAGTTTCGATCACCTTTCTGTATAAATAAAAATGTTATGTATTTGTACTGAATATCTGAAATGTAACAGTGTTTCAAGTCAAATCTTCAAAATTAGAGGTAATTTAAAAATGTGCTTCTGAACATAATTAAACAATGTTATATCAATGTCTAAAATTTGTTTATGTTTTCTAAAAGAATAAAAATTTAACAATGCCACTCATGTGCAATATGCCTTAATAAATTAAATCGAGAATCATTGAAAACGGTTGAAATTTAAAAAGGTGAGAAGTCCATTCTCTCCACCCTTGTGTAGCCTTTCTTAGCTAACTTCTAAAACGCAAGTATATTGGTCGATAAACGACGTGTCACAATCTGTTATTTATTTGCTTAGTTTTTAGGTGCCTTATACAACTACAGGATTAGAGGCACCGTATTCTGGATTTCGTGGTTACATTTCTTGGTACAGGTTGGTCTCCTTTAACAACTTAAACAAATTATTCCAATTTTCTAACAGTAAGGCTTGACGTTGTCCCCGGAGACCAAAAGACGTTCTCGATGATTCCAACCGCGAACAGTGTTCCAGGATATGCTCCATCGTCAGGGTACATTTACAATTATAACATGTCGGTGAAGGATTTCTTTCAAGAAGGTGCTTGTGTGTTAATCTTGTATGTCCGATCCTGAGTCGGGTTATGATGCATTGTTCACGGCGATTTTCGATGATTGGCGGTAGAGGTTGAGTATCACCAAGTATTGTCTTCATTTTATTTGTTTCAGTTACCTTGGACCAACAACAGAGCCATGCTTCCTTGGATTGGGTCAGAACCAATTTATGGTAATCATACATCGCCAAGATACAATCAGGCAGTGGAAATAGGGTGCATGCTTCTTTGGCAGCTGTGTCAGCCAGTTCGTTTCCCGTTATATCTGAAGGTCTGGGGACCCACAGGAAATTTCCTTTTTTATGTAATTTTTCGATTAAAGTTATGACGGAAAAAACAATGTTATCTCTTAAAGGAAGATCAGAACACCAAAAATGGTAAACGGAATCCTTCCCGGCTAACCCACTCCTCTGAATTTGGATAAGGCGGAACATTTGAAACATTTATTTAAAACGGGAATGGGATACTAAAGTTAGTTGAATCCAGCAACATTAAAAAAGTTGTTGAGATTGGAAAAATCCATGGAAGTGTATACATATATATGTAAAATACGTTCAATTAATAGAAGTATGGGAAGTCAAGAGATATGGCATTTCGGGATCTATTATTAGAGTTAAGAGCAATCGTATATGCAAATATTGTGTTACTTTAGTCTCCTTTACTATTTCAGGAGCTTATTCGAAAAAGAACCACTAAAACTTGCTTAATTGGACCCTTTTTCGTCCAGCATTGATATATGGTTTAATGATAATCATGTTAACCTGTCCATAAGAGAAAGAACATCCATATCGCATTTGGGGATAACTGCAAGGGAATGGATAATAAGAAAAGAGAATATTTACGAGTAGGTAAATATTGCTCAGGAGACAGATTTCGATAAATTTTTAAAGGTATCTAATCATAATTAATACGCAAATTAGTGCTAACTGGTGAGGTTTCCTCTAACCTCGCTTGACGATGACTACGTTGCGCACTTTCAATGCAAACTATAGCTATTTCATGAAGGAGATTAATGCTATCTATTTTTTCGACCCGCTCTAATGGATGGTAATAGTATAGTTATATGAGAGGGAGGGGGAAGAGTTGTATTATTAAAAATTCTATCCAATGTTGGCTGTATTGACCAACCCCTATCTCAGCTCACCATCTCCAATACCCAGGCACGTGAGCTTCCCGTGTGTCAGTTCTAGACCAGACTATAAACCGCTATCGGCCCCCCATAAATTTCTTTTATACTATACTGAATTTGCTTGTTAGCTGTAAATAGAACATAAAATATAAGATATCGTCGTTGTTCGGTAAAAATTGAACGCATTGGGTACTTTCGGATTTTCGGCTTTTTACGGGGATTGTCATGGAAACTAATTTACTTAAATGTGTAAAGCACAATGAGGAATGAACCAGGGTCTCAGAAATATATAGATATTGTAATTGTGTCATTAAAAAAGAATTTTCAAACCAGAAAATATAGTTAAATGAACTCTTCCATAATTACAGGACTCGCCCTATTAACGAAACATCAACGATATATGATACTATGCCATTAATGCAGGATAATATTAAATATATGTTATGACAGCTTCTCTATTAGTTTTCTTTTTACAGTTGAATAATAAAATTAAAATGGAAATGGAAGTTTCCTGCATAAAATTTTAATTGGTCAAAATACATTTCACTTTTCAGAAGTAGATATATTAACTTTTAATAAAAAAACAAAAAACTCATCAATTCACTTACATACTTTTGTAAGTAAAACTAATAATAAAAACTCATCTAAAAAGCTTTTTTAGTTTTGTTTTATTTATTTCAAAATAAATAAAATTTTCTGAAAGAATCGGTGCGGTCTTTAACATTTCAACTCAATTTTATCTTATATACCGTCAAATTTTAGATAGTGGGCAACTCAATTAAATATGTTCAAATTATATTAGATGGGACCGTCTGTAGCTGCGGAAGTTGAGGCGTAAATCTTAACAGTTTCGTAACTCCAGCGGCCCCGGTTTGAACCGCCTAGGAGGTAGACTTATATTTCTGTGGCGGTCCCGCGAAATAAAAAATAGCTCCCTAATAGTTAGAATTGGAACAACCCCTGAAAAACCTATGCCCTCCCCCAGTATGTCAGAAATGATCGAGAAGGGGGTCATAAAAAATATATATTATATTACATTATCAAGGACCCGTGTTTCTTAAAAAAATAAAAATTTATTTTGTAAAAAAATTCCAACAAATCCTATCAAATCACCTTTACCCTTCGTCGTAAACCTACTGACTGCCCTACAGTTTCATTTAATGATGTTACTCATACCTCTGTCGAACAGATCCGCTACCTTGGACTACATTTGGCCACGAGACCAGCTAATGTAAAATGTCATTAGAGTGCTACCAATGGGTAGTTTCTCTACACGCCTGTAACACTCCAATTTAAGTTAGATCAGATTTACTAAATATATTATAATGTACGGTTGTAAATAGCAGTAAATAAATATTAAAAGAAAAATTGCAAATATAACTACAAAACCATATATTAATAGGTTCGTAACGTCTGTCTGTTTTCATGAAAATTTAATGTTTTGTATTTAATCAGCTTGATCATCTACATATGTTCTACAGAATATATATTTAACAAACAAAGTCAAATATTGATTAATAAAAGTAAATTGGTTGGAATAATGGAATTACAACTTGAGTTGAAAGCTTTTAACTTCTTTTTTTTTTAGTCAGTATTATTTAGCTGTTCTAAACCCGATTGATGGGGTTTTTTTATGCGTTCAGTTTTTATACAGTTTATTTCTTCGATGAAAATATATTTTCTTGTTTTTCTATATAAAAATCAATACATCACAATTATCTGTAATGGTAATGAATTTGAATACAAAAGATATTCGTACTTGTATAATATACTCAAATATTTGTACTTGATCTATTTCAGTGAAATCGTTTTTATGTCGTGTATTTAAAAAAAACAAAAAAAATAATGACAGAGGAAAAACGTGTTTCTGTTGAAGTGAATAAGGTGAAAGAGAAATAATTCCGGGTTGTACATTGTGAGCTATAATGACGGGATAAATTAATTAGAAGTTCCCCCTGTCGGTAAAGAGAATCCAATTTTATCATATTTAAAACTCAGTAATAGGCTTCAGAATAGTTTTTAAAACAAAATTTGTTATCAATTATGCGACGAAAAAATTTCAGTATGAACTTCGAACTTTCAAACAATAGAAGGAGTATAAATGACAAGTCATACGCCTCAAACCGTTCTTGAAAACAAAAATTATAACGCCTATAACTAGGCGGAGTATGTAGTCTATAAGTCAGAGCATGACCGAAATAGACTGTGCTACAAGCTCTAGACCACTTCGAAACTCTGAAATTAAAAGAACCATTAAGACTAAACATTTTTTTATTGTTATATTCATATATATACATTTTATTACTGTTAAAATTACTTCAAATTTAAACTAATTTGTAAGTATTTTGCAAAATGGCAATTACGAGTTTTTTTTTTTCACATTTTACGGAAAATGATGAATGAAAAGAAAATAATGGACTAAAATGCTTTATTGTTGTCTCGAATTTTAGCAAATCTGTCGATTTTTAAAATAGAATGAATCAAGCAATTCTGGCAGGTGAATATTTCTGATGTTATTTAGAAACAAAGTTTTGTTGATATCGAGACCAGGACACAAAGACATCCCAGGAACTTGCAAAGCTAACCAAGCGGCAAAAGCTGCATGATTAATCCCGCCATCTGGCTGCTTTGATTGCCCTCTCCCCCCCCCCCCCCCCCCCCCCCCACAACGACCTTTATCCTTTGATAAAAATACAAATATTAAATAAATGACAGAAAACTTGGACCTACACAAGAAATAACAAATAAAGAGTTCAGTACTTCTATGGAAGACAACAATCTAAAGCTGCAGACTACATGAAGTAGTAACTTACTGTACTACGAATTGGACACACTAGACTAATGTGAAGATAAAATGATATCAGGAATATTCCTGAGAGGTCAGTAGGTTTGGATAGGCAAACATCACTGGATTGCCTTATACTATATTTAAAAAAATCGATTTTATTTATTTCATTTCGATCTTTTTCTAAGAAACAAACTTTATCAGATAAACCATCATTTTCTTTAATTTAACATGTAAAATTAATCAAAATTTTGAATCAAGAACTCAGACTAAATATTCGTGTTCATTAAGAAAAAAATCTCAAATATAGTACGTTTTTGGTATATACGTCAGTAGTATGGTTAGAAACACATATTCTTAAATATCGTTTCCCGTTTTGGAAGGTTAACACAAAAAAGTGGATAATGTATGGGGGCGCTAGAAATCCATTAATAGGAGAAACAGTTTCTACAGAAACCGTAATAACGGTTTTGCTGCGGTAGGAGGCAATCTAATCTTGCCTTCAACATCTGCAAACTCCTCAACTTGGCCTGTTAGAGAACTAGCAGTCCGGCTTCCAGTGTAGTTCATTAGGGTCTGTCCAATTGTACTCCGGCTTGTCAGGACACTACTAGAATAAACGAAATAGTTTGTTAATTATTCCCACTTTTCTTTTATGATAGAACTTTTCTCATACCTTTTATATTGACTTAAAAATTAATAAAAATATTCTACAATTGTTTTGTAATGAAAGATTTTGTTCCTATGATACCAGCAAAGATTACCTGTTTAGCATTCCTTTACTACCTGCTGTGTTTTCATTATTTTAAGAATGTCAACAGGATAAATAATAAATAAAAAATTATCAAATTTAATTTAACTTTTACAAAATCATCTCATTTCTATTTCAATTAATTATATATGAAATATATAGTGAGGGAAAGTATTGCAAACGTTTCCCCTAAAATATATAAATGCAAAAAAATGTTTCCTTCAGCGTTTTCAATAGAACTGCACATTTTAAAGTCTCGTGGGGAAAAAAAAACTGTCTGGCAAAATGGTTAGTGTGTCGATCAGTAATATATTTTCGAAAATAAAATTCCTTATTCGAGGCATTATGCGTGAGATATTACAACAACTTTATCGCTAAAATCGACTTACCACAAAAACTATTTATATTAAGGGTTTTACAGTTTGTATTATTTTTTCCAAAACTGCTCTAACTATTTTGATTAAACTCTTACGATATACAACTAAGCAGGTGTACAACTAAGCAAAAATTTTATTTTTGGTTACCATTAAACTGCGTATTTAACGATGTGATTTGCGAAAAAAAAAATATTAACTTTATTCTCCATAAAAAATATATTATTCCAATATGGCAGACCAATCAGTCTAAATTATTTCATTATTGTTAATGAAATAGTTTAGACTAGCACAAGCTCTTACTGTTGCTATGGAATAATAATATATTGGTCGTTTTGTATTTTTATGTAAAATAACAAAAAAAGATAATATTACAATTTATTAAATAAGTTTAGATGTATCAAAAATACAAAAGTAGGACAAAAAATATTTTTTAAGAAAAGACGTGTCTAAAAAAATACGCCAAAAAAATGATTTTTCCTGAAACAACTTTTTTTGGTTTAAATTACGGGAAGAGATTTTTTGTTTTTTTTTTAAATTTTATGAGATTTAATAGAATCAATAATATTTCTTTCTTATTCATAAAGAAAATACAAATCGTTTGGTATATAATATCCATTAAATATATGCAAAGAAAAAATGAAATACGATGATTAAAAAAAAAACATAAAATCATATAAAATATTTTCTTCTCGGTTCTTAGGGAGCATTAGCTAGAACTCTCCGGACAGTGTAATATATATAACAACTCAAAAATGGGTTTTATTGGAATCGATATAAAGAGCTTATTAGCATAGCATGGTTTTTTTTAAACAGTTGGGACAGGCTTTAAATTACAAAATTTCACAAAGTATCTATTGTTAATTTGAATTAATTACTATTTTTTCCATTTAGAAACTATGAATAAATTAAATTATATAATAATTAATTTAAATAAATACAGGGAGCGCGGAAGAACCGGGGTAAGGCGCATGGCTACAAACTCAAAGGACCCGAGTTCGAATCCGGCTGAGCAGAAAATTGTTTTCTGTTTCAGTAGGGGTATTCATGATCTTTGGTTTAACATGTTAGATGGAAAAACTCATGTTAAATAGAAAAAAATTGCCTTCTTTTACCGTGGTAAAACGAAATAACATTTAAGATGGCTGAGAGTCTGTTACTTGGTCTGTTAAATGGAGAATGACGTCACACAATAGACCAGTTGAGATCGCCGCCATTTTTGTTGTTGTGACAGCTCAGTTTTTTCGTGTGTTTGTGGTATTCATATCCCTGTTATTAAACCGGAATGGATAATTTTAATGATACATTTGAGAAAAAAAACAGTAAAAAAAACAATGTAATTTCATTCTACTATCTGAAAATTTATAAATGCTCGCCAGATAAAAATCTCACTATATGAACCATGTAATTATTCTTAGGGGACATAAGTCCCAGAATAATGTTATTTTTTCATTTCATTTCATAAGCTAAACTTTCACACAAATTCCACTTTTCACTCACTCTAGGCATGTTGTAATTAATTACTTAAATCAAAACTGAAGTAAACAATAACATGAGGGTCTGGAAGGAAGGTTATAAACATAAAGGCTTATACAACAAGTTGCTGAGAAAATCCGCTAGGGGCTCTTATGCATTTAACGTTTAACATGACTTCAAATAGGGCTGCTCACAATCTTATAGTTATAACATTTAACATGGTAAAACATTTAACATTTAACACAACATCATGAATACCCCTACTGTAGCCGTGAGTCAACTCCTGTGGGTTCTTGTGCCCTCCTGGGGTCCTCCCAGACTCCTAAATCTGGGAGGTAAAAATCTTCATTGGGTAAAAATCTGGCGGTTTTGAGCAAATAACCTCCTTGCACAACCGTTGGTTTAGTAACAGTACTTCCTTACAAAGTACTGAACCCCTGACCCTTCATGGGTTGTAGTGGTACAGATTTTTATTTATTTTATTTTTTTAATAAATAAATGTTTTCGATTCCTTGGTTGTTATGACAAATGTTACTTTATTTCAGGTTTTTTATTTTATATATAGGAAGTCCCGTAAGTGCTACAATTATTTAAAGAAATGACAATAGACCTCGAGGGAAAAAAAAATCATATAGTGGTTCGATTCTCTACAGAATAAGACAAAATCTACAACAATGTTTTTTTAAGCGTCGCGTATTTACTAAAAATGAAGTGATAATTTATAAATCATTGAAGTAAATTAGGCTCTAATAAAATTCTCTTTATCAGATATGGTTTAGCATAACCAAATCTACCGTAATGTATTACGGGTCAATAGAGAAAATGTTTATTGTCGTTGCTTGAGTTTAAGGTCAAAAATTGCTTCGATCCAGATATTTATCATGGCTCGAATCTGTGCAGCAAGTAGAGGATGAGACGTATGTCAAAACATATATTTCGCTAGTTGTCCGAAACTCATATCTCACATAGCTACAATAGTTCTTCAATATATAAGAACTTCTCCAGCTTCTCCGAAATTATATCAAGTTTTTAAAAAAATGTAGTATCATTGCTAATTTCCACAATATATGGTATAGCGGAACACCATCTATACAATGACGCAACATTAAGTAAAATAAATGACATTGATAAATCAAAGCTTCCTTTAAATGGAGTACGTATATGGAACCCCACATGAACAGCGAAAAATTCTGTTTTGAAATTTGGAAACAATACTATCAAGCAGTAGGATATCAACACAAATAAAGTTGCACTTATATAACTGTGTAACTATGGGCGCGAATGAAACAGAACAAACTGCCCTCAATAACCATTTCCATCAAACAAGATATATATTTAGATTAAAGTCATCCAAAATAAGACAATTTTAAAAGCAATGAATGGAGCATTACCAAAAAATAATAAAATAAAACAAGTATGGAACAATGAACAAAAAATTGAATCTTCAAAACCTATTTATAACTCATTGTTAACTTAATAAATTTATAATATAGTTATAAATGGAAAACTTTACATATTACGAAGCAAACATAAACTAGATTACCTGCTATTTCTGTTTTCGGGCTGTGGAAAAATTGGGTGGTGGCCTTATCTTCCTTGGGTAGTCCCTTGAAAAACAAATAACCCCTACTTTATTGCTATCTAATCTCTCACCCATTTCTGTTCCTTCTCACCAAAAATTTGTGTATAAACCAATGCTAAATCCAATTCATCATTCTCTCAATGTAGAGAAAATTGATTCAACCAAAATAATTTGTAAGTGAAAGTAAGTTTTAGTCACTATTTTCTTTTAACTAAATTTAATTGTGATATTTAAATGATTTTCAATTTAGTTTCTACTTTACTCAATTTATTAATTACGGAAAATATCGCCATGAGTATCAGAACAATTAATTCTCGAAACGGGGCAAAGTGTAGTGGTATTTATTGACTGAACCTTAAGAACCTCAAAACACACACTTAAATCAAGATATTATCTGATTGGCCAGATTGTGAAGGATAAAAAGAAAAGAAAAAAGAAGGCATTGGAGTACAAAATACGACCTGCTCACCCAGATACATTGATGGCAAAGAATAAGGGCTTGTCGTAAAGCGTTATCCTGCGAACAATAAAAAGCTATCTAGAACTTCATATACCGTAAGAAACTAGAGAAGTGCTTCCTTAAGGAGTACCCTTATATAGGAACGCGAAAAACTTCGGAGCTGATCGTGAAACCGAGGCGGTAATAATCATCAATAAGAATGTGATGGCGACGATCAGTCTGGTGGTTTGGGAGTTCGATATTTACAATCCAGTCGATATCTAGGTGTGCAGATAATCTGACGAAAAGAGCCGAATATAAGACAGAGAAGACGTAGGGTTGATTAATCTTCGAAAAGGACCGCCTAATTCCTGACATAGGAGCATGAATGAACTTCTCAAAAGGCTCAGGTGTTTCAGAGCCTTTTTATCCAAGTTCAAGCTAGAAGATTTCATCGATTTAACTCTCTTAAAGTATCGTCTTCCCGTTTTAAGCTGATTTATCAATGGTGACATAGGACTGTCGCTCCCGGGGGTCATAGCGGGGCGGGTCTGGCGGGGAAGGATTGCCTTTTTTTGTGTTACGATCTCTTCTTGTGAGATTGTGACATGTCGTACATCGACCAAGCTACTCGCTATAATTGTCTGTTCGAAAAGTCAGATAAGCAAGGCTACCACGAAGGGCGGGAGTGGAGGGTTTCATGCCGTTTTTCAATTTCAGGCGCTTTACTTATCTTACTTTTCAACAGACAATAATATCGAGTAGGTTGGTCGAAGTACGACATGTCACAATCTCTCATCTTACATCAAATTATTAAAACATAACTTTTAAATGGTAGAGTGTGCAATAGATTATGTACACACACAAAATTCGACAGTTTATTTCATCAATGATTTACACAATTAACAATAAGGCTGATAATAGTTGGATATTTCTAATCGTGATGATGATGACCGTGGTGATGACCTTCGTGGTGTCCGTGATGATGGTGCCCGTGGTGATGCCCACGATGATGACCATGATGATGATGGCCATGATGATGACCCCGATGATGACCGTGGTGGTGCTCGTGATGACGATGATGATGTTCGTGATGTGGCTCGTGATGGAGGTGATGATAGTGCCATGGCTCGTAGTGTTCAAATTTACCCGCGTGATGGTGAAAGTAGACGTCGTTAGTGACAGTTCTGTCAATGGCCCCCAACCCCTGATCTTGGAAGTGGATGTCCCTAGGGGAATGTCGTGCCTGCAAGCTCTGCCCTTGGTAGTTACTCTCCCTTTGGGAATGTCGCGCCTCCAAACCTTGCCCGTGGAAGTGACTGTCCCTGTGGGAATGCCTTGCCTCTTCTCTGTGGCCGTGATAGTCGCGGTGGAAGTGCTGGTCCTCGTGACCATGCTCGTGCTTGTCGTCGTGGCGATGCTCGTCTTCGTGCTTGTGCTGGTGGTGGTCGTTGTGCTTGTGCTCATCGTCATGGCCGTGATGGTGGCCATCGTGGTGGTGGTGGATGTCTACGTGTTCGTGATGGTGGTCATCATCGTGATGGTGTTCATCGTCGTGCCCATGGTGATGATCGTCGTCGTGGAGGTGTTCGTCTTCGTGACTGTGGTGGTGATCGTCGTCATGGATGTGTTCATCCTGATGGTGATGGTGGTGCTCGTCGTGGTGATAATGGATCTCGGGCGCTGTACTTGGAGCCATCATCATAGGCATCATCTGTTGGGCGGCCGCTCTGTTGGACCCATTATATTTTTAACATATTTTGAATTGAATATCGATTAGTATTTAATGAGCTCAAGTAATCACTTCGTAAAACTTATGCTTAAAATAAATCGTAGATGAATGACCGTTGTTAAAAATCTGGTAAAAGATCAGATACAAGGACAGGAAGATAAACTTTTCAGGAATACATTTAAAAAAAAACTAATGCTTGCAATGGGCAACCATGTGTGGCTCTTTATCTTTTCTTTCATTTTAAGCTAAAATCCAAGCTAATATGTCGACAAACTCAAGCGGGCTCAAGCGTTCCGCTGTGAAATATCTATTAAAGAAATGATGGCAACATGGCAGATCACAAGAGTAGATCAGCAAAGGAGGAAACTGCCTATACCGTCTGTCATTTACTGAGGGAAAAATAAAAAAATTAAATATTTTTCTCTCTCACATTGTTACTCGAGTTTTTTATTCCTATAGCCATATTGTTATACCGAGGAAAATATATCCTTTATTTGTCTTCCAATCATATAATAATGATGAATGTTTATAGTTTAATGGAAAAAATAAACTTTTGATAATTATGTAAGCTGTAATCTGTTCTCAACAAAGCGCACAATATAATTGATTACTTGAACTGATAAAAAGTATAAAAAAATTATTATTTGATGGTAATTGTTACACCAAAATGATATTCCAAACTCACAACCTCCACCGTACTGCAGTCCTATGAACCTGATGTACTTACGGAGCAGGAGCCAAGTTTGCTGGAGGGGGCCTCGAGATGAGAATGATCCTTGTTGGCGAAGGAGAAGATATGGCGGCTGCTGTGGCCAGCATCAGCGCGGGTATTATCTAAAGTTCGAAAGGTAATGTAATTTAATAACAATTTTTACTCCGTAAATAATTTTTCTCTTTATCAATAAGTGTTATTGAATATTATTCACTTTTTGAGGTTATAAAAGAGATACATTTTCCATAATTTTCGAAACCTTTTCTCGATCTTAAAGTCCAGTTTATTCAAAATATGACAACTTTAATCATAAAATTAATTAAGAATCAGTAAAAACATCTATAATACATTTCATGTATTATATGAGTATGATGTAATAATTTATTTTAATGAAGAGTAACAAAACGAAAAAAACAGATAATTAATTATAGTTTTAACCTGAATTAATATTCATCCCTCTATTTTCAGTCCGCTGGTGTTCCTACAGGTAGTATCCTTGGTCCCATCCTCTACACCGTCTGACATTCCAACCAATCTTAATACTATCCTCACTACGTATGCCGATGACACATGTGTGCTCGCTGTTAATAATTACCCATTAATTGTATCCCAAAATCTCCAATCCCATATCACAGCCCTCAAAGTTTGGTGTCGTAATTGGAGGATTAAGATAAATTCCAACAAATCCCATCAAATCACCTTTACCCTTCGTCGTAAACCTACTGACTGCCTTACAGTTTTATTTAATGATAATTACACTCAAACCCTCTAGTTTCTAATCTTGCATCCTCTTCCATTCCTGACAATCCTCCGAGGCGCCTGAAAAGAAGATGGCCACGAGACCAGCTAATGTAAAATGTCATTAGAGTGCTATCAATGGGTAGTTTCTCTACACGCCTGTAGCACTCCAATTTAACTTAGATCAGATTTACTAAATGTATTATAATATACAGTTGTAAATAGCAAAAAATAAATATTAAAAAAAAAAAAAAAAAAAACTGAATTAAAATAATGTTAATATTTGTTACTCACACCTTATCGCTTGTTTTTTAAAAAAAATATCTCTGAATTAAGTAAAAAGTCAACCAATCACTTAAAAGACCATTATGGAGTAGCTGGTTGATTGATGGTATTTGGAAACACATTTTGTTTAGTTTTTGTTTGTCAATCTTTGTATCAACAATTTTCTTAATTTTTTATTGCTCACCTCCCTCAGTGAGTAAACATAGGGGCATATTGAGACGTGTTTGACTCTACACTACAAACATTTTGTACATACTACAAAATGTAGTGTTGGAGTGTGTACATTGGAACGCAGTTATTCTCAGAATCTCGTCAAGTAGAGGGGTGTATTTTATTTTATTCAAATTTATTTTCTGAAAAGTTCAACTTTCGGGTATAGGCAAAACATAGTTACAATGACTGATTTGAAAATATCAAAAATTATGTTCTAAATTAATAAACTAGAAAAAATAATCGCAAGAGTAGAACAAAATCAGATTGTTTTGAAAGTATTATTAAGGTAAAAAAACAAATAATAACATTGTTCACTAAATATAAAATAATAAACATATGAAGGGATCAGGGAAGTTGGATACTTCTGATATTCTGTCATATCATTACTCTCCGTACAATACTTGAATCGACACGGGAACGTAGTTTTTTTACGACTCTCTTCAAGTAAATGTATTTATTTGCGTGTATTTTATTCAGTTTTATTTATTAAGGAATAATTCAGAATGAATAATTCGCGAATAAAACTATGTTTACTAGATCTATGTTCGGATCCTAATTCAGATTGTGATGCTTAACAACTTTGACAACCAAGCAGAATACCTAATAACTTAAATCGTTCAAATATCAATATTTTGCATTATTCCAGATATTATATTATCAATAATTTTTTTTTTATAATAAATTTTATTTTATATCGATATTTTATTTTAGATATTATAGTTTACACATTTTTTTAGAAGATTATTAACTTATTCTGTCCAAATGCAGAAGGAAGTCCATAAACATACTAAATAAATTAACAAAGCTGCAAATCTTAGCAGTTTGTACGTTTATTATAATCGTACACCTCAGAACTTACAAATAATATTTTTTTAATTAATTAAAGCAGTTCAATAAGAATAGTTCAGTAAACAACTGAATAGGACATTTGAGATAAATTACTAAAATTAATTAATAAATTACAGATACCTAAAATTTTGTATTATAAAACATATTTGAATATATATTGAAACTTTAGAAAACCATATATTTATAATTTTAATTTTTTTTAAATTAATAAAACATAATTCGTATTTTGGAACATTATTATGTCCATGTCAATGTTAGTTGATAACCAAAATCATAAATAAGAAAATTTTGGCTCAGCTACAGCGCCATACCATAACTACACTTTTGTAACGGCGCGAAAAAGCGTTCAGTTGTCAATATGTACTGTTTCAATGATTATTAGTTGTTACAAAAACTGACGCGTATTCACAACGTCAAAAACGCGTTTTGTACCGTCCTAATATAATTGATAATTGATAATTGACTTTGGATTATAATAATTGTATTATCATTTTATTTTAAACGTATTGGTTTTTCCTCACTGTGTAAAATATCAAGTAGTTATGATTGTAAAAATTCTCATAAAAGTTTTATTTCATATCTCACAATCTAATTTGTTTACGAAGTTACAGTTTGAACTATTTCGTGGAATTTAGATGTTTCTAAATCTTCGAGTTTCGTTCAGATTAATAGCATCATCACTTTACATCGAAGAGACATATAATTTTATTTTATATTCCCCAGTACAGTGAGAACCAGTTATTCAAGACACTGAACCGACCAGACTCGGCTGAGGATTACTAACTTACTGACTACGGACATTACGAAAACTGATGAGCCCCGTCAACAGACAGCAGACTGGATCCATTTTCCAATTTCCAGTCATATCCCTTTCCTCATTCCTCTCTTAAAATGCGTTTGAAATGCAGCACAAGTGATTTCGTCTATTATTGTTACCTACCCCATGGATCAAACCTTATAGACACATGCGGCTTGAAAGAAAAACAAAATAGCATTGTTGTAAAGTTATTGTAATTTTCGGAAATAAAAATTGAAGGCCCTTAAATAATTCAAAAAATATTGTGTTAAAAAATGTATTGAGAAATTTTTCTTGAAGTGAAACTGTCTTTTCTCCATAAAAAAGGCTGAAATCTAAAATATATTTTTGTAGGCTGAAAGAGCAGTAATTCAGCTTTCTAAAAGTTGGAGTATTGTATTTATTTCGTCGTTCTACGAAGTTATGAATTTATTTCGCTAAAGCAGTACATCAAAAAAATATTCTCTAATAATCAAGACTAAAATTTTTTAATTTATGTGGAAATCTAAAAGGATTTTAAAACACCCAATAAAAAAATCTGACTTTGTTTTTGCTGAAAATTATTTAGTATTACTAAAAGCGACTTTGGATTTTTGTGAATTTTATATGCTTAAACTCATTTGATATAGTGAAAAATCTTTTGTTATTATTCTAAAAAAAAAAAAAAAAAGAAATAGCTTGGTATTTAATAATAAAATAGATTAGATTAGATTAGATTTTTATTCAGGGCGATCAACATCTAGGTTATTGCACCCTTTTTACTTCATTTATCTTCTTGCCTTTGACATTTGGTAGTTGAATGTAGACTATTTCTTTTTTACACTGGTCCATATTGCTGGATTATATTTTAGTATAAAGTTGAGTTTCTTTCAGAAATTATATTATTTTGTCTATCGATTCTGCTGAGTCTTTAAGGGCCAATTCTCTTATACGAGGAATTTTATTATTTTCGAAGGCTTGACGAAATGATGGGCATTCTTCAATTATATGCTTTATCGATGATGGAGAATGACAGGTTTGCCATATAGGCTAATAATAAAATATATGCAGAGCAAAGGCGGCTTACGTTAATATAAAAAAAAATTCTAAAATTATATAAATTTTTTTATCGGCTCCTAGGGTGCATTATCAAGCACCCTCGGACACATGCCTAATATTTTTCAATTTAGTGTCACCAAAAAAAGTTTCGTTGAAATCGGTGATCCTACGGGCGAAGTCTTCCCTTCTGATTGATTATACGATATTATTTAAAATAAACATTTGTAGGAAAGATGAGAATCGTTGATTACACAATAAGTTCACTGACTTTATTATCTTAATTTCTTTTCTATAATCTCAAATCAAATGTGAGATTTTCTAAACCAAAGTTCTTTTTAATGATTTAATTTTTCAAGTGGAGAAGATCCCCGACCTTCTTCTGCGGTCAGCAAATAAACTTCAAATAACCATCTTTTCCACTTATTAATCTACGGTCAACTATCTACACCTCCTCATGATTTAATTTTTATTTTTGTAAATAATATTTGTATTTAGTATATTTGTATTTTGTATGTACTTTTGAAAGTAACTTTTTTTTTTTTTTTTTGTATGATTTAAATACATAGGAATGTTAACTATATATATTCCTATAATTATATATTTGTACATGAAAAGAATAATTCAATAAAGAAAGCGTCTTCTGTATATATTTATCAGCTCAAGAACTTGGGGAGCTAGGCTAAGCAGTGAATTCTTAACTTGAAGTTAGGGATTCAAGACTACTTGAGTGACTAAGTTCAACGAAACCATAAACTTAGTTGTAGCGAAATACCGGAATTCTGAAACCTGAGGGCTTTGTTGTTGTTGGCAATACTCCTTGTATATGATTCATCTAAATTCTCGCTTAACTTCTCGAACGAGAATCACCGAAGCTTATTCATTTAAATTATTAACAACAATAGCAAGTTACTTTTGAAATATGTTATTCAATTTTTAAATTTTCAATCGTGGTGTATAGTAGGCTAAGTAGTTATTCTAACTAGTTATTATTCATATACTAAATGAAAAAACATTGAAGCTGTTTTTATAGCCTAAATTTACACATACTTTAATGGTGCTGTAGAATACTACAAGCCTTGATGCATGTAGTCTGAATTTTGACGGTGCGGTTTATTTTATAAACTTCTTCAGCGCACTAGTAACTTTCTGTTGTATAGAATGATTTTTTTTAACCATATGCTAGAAAATGGAATTTCAGGACGAATTCATATCGCAGCATTTTTTCAGATCATAAGCGAGTGATTCTAGAATCCTATGGATGGCACAATTTTCTAAAAACCGAAAAAAAAAAATCCTAAGGTTGTACGTTGATTATTGACTTTCGGTCTTTACTTGCTTTAAAACCTTTTACATCAGGTATGAAAAACTGGTATACAAGACTAATGTGGGATACAAACACAGGTGCCCCTGTTTGTGTTGACAGATATCCTCGCAAATGTGGCTAAATCATATAACGACATTTATCATATTGTTGTTGTCGGAATGTTAAAACTTCGATACATAGCAATATTTTGATCGAGTCTGGGACCCTCGACTACTAATATCCAATAGTATCTACCCCCTACATACTTCCTCATTATCCGTTCTTATCCCTACAACAGATTATTTCAAGTAATCACAACAGAGCTTACTCATCCCTCTTTCCTCAGTCTGCTAGTGTACCTCAGGGTAGTATCCTTGGTCCTATCCTTTATACAGTTTTTACAGCTGAAATCCCAACCCACCCTAACACTACACTATCCTTACCACTTATGCCTAAGACACATGTATACTGTTAGTATCCACTGTCATCAACCACACGATGGCTTTGCTGCATAGTGGTGTGGAATGTTCAAAATCCAAACTTATGATTCTATGTAAATTCAATTGTAATGTTTATCTAAACAGAGATAATTCCAATAAAGAACTACTTTCAGCTTCAGTTGCATATCATAACGGTGCAAACGTGAACAAAAACGAAATGAAAGCGTTCGTGAATTCTTCCGCATTGCATACAGAAAATATTATTCAAAGTTACAACATTTGGATATTCCGATATTTATTTCATTTGTATTTTTGTTAATTTAATTATTTTTTAATCAAAATAAAATTATGGAATTTGTATAAAATTGGTAAAGAAAAAGAAATGTATGCAGACAATTTATCTGATTGTGATTGTAGTAATTACTTTGACTTTTGCTTCATTCCCCTTATACTCGAACATGTTTCGAATAGTACCATTCGCTGAGGAAATACCAATTATTTACAAATTAATTTTTTTTTTTAAATATTTTTATAGAAATTTAAAGCTGTATATTATATAATACATTCAGTAAATTTGGTCTCAGTTAAAATTGAATGTAACAGGCGTTTAGAGAAACTACCCATCGGTAGCACTCCAATGACATTTTACATTAGCAGGTCTCAGGGCCATCTTATTTTCAAGCCCCTCGGAGGATTGTAAGGAATGGAAGAGGATGCAACCGTTTGTGAAGTAAGTGCTGTAGAGTTTCCTGTCTTTTCAGTCTTGTGTGAGGATTCCAGGTTAATCGTTTGTCCAATTGTAGTCCAAGGTAGTGAATCTATGCGACAGGGATAAAAACAACATTATTAAATGAAACTGTAGGGCAGTCGGTAGGTTTATGACGAAGGGTAAATGTGATTTGATGGAATTTATTTTAAACCCCCAATTACGACATCATTCTTCGAGGCCTGTGATGTGGGATCGGAGCATACGTGGTGAGGATAGTGTTAGGATTGGTTGGAATGTCAGTTGTTTAGACGATGTACAGGATCGAACCGATGATGCTACCTTCAGGAACACCAGCGGACTTAAAATAGATCAATGTATAGGAACCATGTGGTTTATGTGAAATAATCTATCAATGAGAAAGGAACAAATGATGAGAAAGTATGTAGGAGGTGGGAATTTACGGAGTTTTTAAAGCAGTCCCGGGTGCCAGACTATATCAAAAGCCTGTTCTACATCCAATAAGGCTCCCGCGAAGTACTTTACACGCTCCAAAGAAGACGAGACAACGTCCACCACACCATGACATTGCTGGATAGTGGAGTGGGATGTTCGGAATCCCAACTGGTGATCAGGGATTATATTGGAATCTAGGATGAGAGATTAAAGATTAAAAAATAATTTACTTCACCTAATAAAAATATATAATAACTTTGTGTTTTCAGTATTGAAAAAAAAAAACATTGTGAAACAAAAATATGAAATGTTATAAAAAGAACAATGTTCGAATCTATACCCTTGAATTGTATTTTTTTTTTAAATTTATGATTTATACTCCATTATCTCTTTGTATATAATATTTAAATCTAATAATCACATTTTCTTCATTCTTGATTTTGATTTATTAATCCCGAATCAATTTTATTCTCAAGTTTAACTAGCCAAATGAAAAGAATTATGCTTTAAATTCATTTTAAAATTAATATATATAAGTCTCTCCTCAAACAAGAAAATGCTATAAGTCACTTTTTCGTGAAAAAAAAAAAAATTATATTCTGGATTATTCTTTTATGTAGTAAATATTTATAAATATTTTTCTTTACGTTTTTATGAAAACAATGCTTATTGAAAAATGTGCGATAAATCCAAAGGTCTATAGGATTCCAAAGATACAAAAATGTCCAGTCACATTTTTTTCACTTAACATTTTTATATGTAAATTATTTATTTAATATAAATATTTTTTTTTAAAAAAAAAAGAAAAAAACAAAATTAAAATAGATGGTATACAAAAATGGTATTAGATGAAAAATAAAAAGTAATGTTAGGTTCGGAATTACATTTTGTGCTATTAATACAACAATGAAATATCTTTACCTCTTATTGTTCCTATATACAACAATACAACCTTTAAGCCCAGGGCCTAAATGGATCCATTCTGAAACATAACTGATTATTAAGTCTCTTTGTAGTTCTACCATGTCAGTCCAATATTGCGTACTAGCGAAAATTCCGATAATATTCCTAGCAAATATTCAGTCTCTTTGTTATGGAAACACAACATATTGGAATAGAAAGCATTCTGCTTTAGTATTATTACAAATTTTATAAAGGCAAAACGATAGCAATTAATTAACGGTTATACATTTTATTATATCACTAATAACTATAATTTATATTTGATTCTAGAGATGGACTGTAATATTGTATCTTCTGCTTTCAGCGAAAATTAAAAGATATTGATACATTAATAAGTAAGCTGGTTGCTACTTAAACATAGTAAAAAATATATAGAAAGAAAATAAGGGTTTAGCTTTGGAAAGGTTATCTAATCCTGATTTATTATTTTATGATTGGTTGAGTCTTGTACATGCGCTACGATAAAATAAAAAATCTAAATTTTTTTGGTTATTAATTTCAATTTTTGTTATATATTCTTATTCCTTATTATTTAAACAAAAAAAGCCTTTTTATTAGACTTGTAGAAAATTAGAGTTACTGTTTGCTTTGTATCCTCCTTCGAACACTGGCTCTGGTACTAAGTTCCATATTAGTTGAGAATGATTTGAAAACCAATCATTGCCGAACTCTTCTAGCTCGTTTTTTGTTGATATTCGATTTCTTCAACTCTTAAAATATTATTGGAGCACTATTAATGGATATATTCTTCACATCACCGGATAATGACATTGTATAACTAACACACATTCCATATTCATATTTTATACATTTTAATAAAGTGATAAATATCCGTATGTAAATTATGAAAAAATCTACATATAACTAAATACCTATGACCTATTATTTTTGACTCATAAGCGAAAATACAGATAAGCCGCCTGAAGTGACACCACTTCGCTTCACCGCGCACTTGCTAAGCCAAGAAAAGATCTAATGTACCATTCTTGTAGTTGTATGACGATCTCGAGTTTCTTTTAAATTAATTTTGTTCTCTTAATACTCTAAATTATTTTTAGTTTAAAATTTTATTTTTACTTTCGTCTTGCCCTACAGTATCTTTTAATAATATCCCACTTATTCCTGTTGAGCAGATCCGTTACTTAGGACTAAATCTGGACGAACGACTGACATGGAATCCTCATATAAGACTGAAATGACAGGAAACTGCTCGTCGACTGATCTACATGACTATTATAAGGCCTATCTGGACATAGGGAATTGAGCTATGGGGCTCCACTAAACCATCTAATTCCTCTCGAATCCAATCCTTAGAGTCCAAAATCCTTCGTAAAATCCTTAATGCTCCTTACTTTGTCACAAATCAAATCATCCATCAGGACCTCAATGTCCCCTATGTTGCCGATTTGGCCAGAACCAGATACCAATCCTTCCATAATAAATTTCCCAACCACCCAAACCAACTCGTTTCTAACCTGGCTTCTCCTTCATTACCTAATAATCCTCCTAGGCGTCTGAAAAGAAGATGGCCTCGAGATCTTCTCCTTTAGAAGTGTTTTTGGAGTTCTATCAATGGGTAGATTCTCCACATGTTTGTATCATGTCATAATATCACTTACAGTAAATTTACTTGATGTGTATATATGTATACAGTTGTAAATAACGATATTATTACAGTTGTAAAAAAAAATATTATTCTCGTTTAATGTTCAACAAAATAGTTTATCTTCGTAGGAATAGTAGTTTTCATGATATTTACTAAAATCAATTAACTATAGGATGATTTATAGTTGTTCGGACAAAACTTATGTTATATCTCAGGAACCATTATACCAACAAATGTCTACCAGCACTAAAATTAAAGCCAATTGAATGTACTATAACGTTTTTCTTCATACGATTATAGTAGTTTTTAAGATGTTTGCATATGAATATAAAATTTCATCCGAATAACTAGAGGTCAATTTAATCTAGTAAATATCATGAAACATACTTCTACGAAGATAAACTAATTTAAAGCACATTAAACTAATTTTAATTTGAGCGCTAATAGACATATGTACATCACCTAGTTCCTGAGACAGATTTTCAAAAATAAATTCCCTAACTACTGATTTTTTAGTATATTTTAATGAAATGTTGCTTTAAAAAAAAACTATATCTCTGGAAATATTGAACGTATACAACTCTGTTAGGGCTCATATTTCAGTAAATTTACTTTTCTTTAAATGATGTTCTATTAGCTTTTCTAGTGATGTATGTAGTTTTTGTATAGAGCTCTGAATAAAAAAAAATTAAACGTTTTGAAACAACCGCCATTTTTTATTTTTATTCAATTTGATTAGTAATTAGATATAGTTTTTATTAAAGTAATCAAAAATTTGGGTGAGACAACTGACTTTTGTTTCCTATTGGGCTTCTGTACCATAAGACTTGATATTTTGAAACTCTCCAAAATGTTTTGCAGTGGATAAAGGGATTTTCGGTGAAACATGACCCGGACCAAGTGACTACGGCTAATGCCTCTGCCAATTAGATCCGGACTAATCTAATTTATCGGCTCATTCTCTATGCAAGCAGTGCACTATAATTAGCTCTCTCGATGCAGCTAGTTTAGCTCAGCTATTGTTGCTTTATGGCTATACTGTAGTCACCTCATGATGGATTCCGCTTTTCTATCAAGTGTAATGTCAACATCACAAATTACTGGGAAAACGATACAATGTACCCAAGATGTGTGTCTAATTAACTAATACTCAGAGTAAATGTATTTATTTTAAAAAAATGGTGTATGTTTCTTATAATATGTCCTAATATAAGTATTATTTCTTTTTTTACCTTCAATAAATTTTGAATAGTATTGACGGATTGACACATCCGATTTTGTAAATTTATTCAGTTTTTTGTGCCCCCCTCTCTCTCAATGCGAAATCAAGACCGTTACAACATGACGTCACAGGCACTCGTCACGTGTCTCTCTACAGCCTGGTCACTTGTTCGACCACCAAAGACACTTTTTCTTATGCTGGCCAGCACTCGTCGGAAGAACCACTGGAACGGTCAAACTTGCTCCACCACAACCTTGGACACCTCAGCGCCGCATGAGACGCAAAATAAAATAAAAAATTTTCTCCTAAAAGTCAATATATCCACTTTAGGAAAATTATTATTAAAAATGTAATACGTAGTATCTCATGTCAAGAAAATTGAATTTTTTAAATAAAACTTTGAGTGATTTGAAAATTGGAAAAAGTTTAGTTTTGATGGAAAACTGCTTAAATATATTTCTCTGATAATGAAATAGTTAGAATGTTCCAGGATGCTGACCAATATATCTTATATCAAAATAAAATTAATTTACAGCTTGTTTCTGTTATTGCTGTTATTTATGGTCCCATGGGAGCGGTTCCGTTGAAGCTAAATTAGGACGACTTATTAATTGCCTTCCATTTATTTCCAAGATATCGGAGATACTCACATTTCCTTCTCCGTTGGCCTT
The DNA here is from genome assembly GCF_000696795.3 of Halyomorpha halys. Taxonomy (NCBI): domain Eukaryota; kingdom Metazoa; phylum Arthropoda; class Insecta; order Hemiptera; family Pentatomidae; genus Halyomorpha; species Halyomorpha halys. Next base: position 45,301 of record NW_027104651.1, on the reverse strand, counting down.
AAATCTAGCTTCAGGGGCTCTTTCATTACATTTTCTATCTCTACAAACATTACAACTTCCATGTAAACTCGATTAAACTGTAGAAAATTAAGACATATTCACTTCAATATTCAACTGCAAAATAGCTTGATAAATATCTTCAATAATATATTATTTAATTAATAATTTAGTATTTCAAAATTAATAAGCTTGCAACACTGCTCCAAAAAAAAAAATCGTTCACACTTTATTTGATTGATATTACTTAAGACAATTATTAATTATTGTTATTTGAAATGTGCAGATTATTATAAAATTATATGAGTTTAACAAGATGTTTTTCTTTAAAAACAAAACAAAAAAACTTTATGTATCTATAAAATAAATATGAATTTTTTAAAAATCGAAACTGGATTTATAAGCCATTCTTTATTTTTAACTTATTTATTTTTTAGACTCCCTACCTGGTCATTCTAAATACGGGGGGGGGGAAGAATTATCTTCAGAGTAACACCCTATTCTAACCATGGTGTGGGTCAAGTTTTTATTTCGAGGACCGCCACAGAAATGAAAGTTGACCAGATTCGTACCGGTGCCGTTGCAGTTACGACCGGGTTAAAGATTGCGTTTTAATCCGCTAAGGAACAAGCGGCCCTACATTTGCTAACTAAAAATCTTTTTTTATGCCTATAAAATTTGAAAAGCTGTTTGTCTTTATTTTAAATTTTTTTTTTTTTCAAGTTGCTACGCATCCTATTTCAGGACCTGATAGCTCCAATAAGGTTTTTTTCTCTAATCCATTCGAATTGTGCATAGGCATTTGAAATTTGTATATTTCATGAACCCATTTTATTTTGAACCTTTAATATTAGATCAATTTCTGAAATAAAGTTCTGGAACTTTTCATTTTTATGTTTTTAAATTGCTGAATCCCATTTAAATATTTTAAAAATCTACAAATACATCTTTAGCGGTTCTGTCCGAAATTCGTTTGATTATTTGAATCTTATTACAAAAAAAAAACATGTATTGCTCCTATTGTTAGTTAAGGAAACTATTTAAAAAATAATGAAAGTAAGAGGGTAATATTATTTTTAAAATTGTTAAATAAGAAGTAAATTACACAATTTTTTTTTTCGCTCAAAGTTTTAGTAAGTTAAGTTTTTGCTTGAGATTTGATTTTGAATACCCAGTTTCATATTTATAATTTATTCATTTTATTATCATAAGAAACTAAGCAAAGGTAAACAAATCAAAATAAAATAATAAAAATAAATCAGGTTCAGAATTTTGGTTTCAGGAATTTTTATAATTCAGGCTATACTTCAATACTAACATAACTTTTGTATCAAACTTTAACATTATTAGAAGAAAAAATGATAGATAATTACGAATGGAAATTCCAGAGCAAGATGTATGTTAAAAATTCACTTATTACATTGTTAAGGGCAAAATATACTCACCATGTTTCTCAGTATTGTACCTCCGACAAAACTATTCTTGGTGTACTGAAGAAACCAGATGAAGATAATGATTATATAGGAAGAATTTATCTGAAGGAGGGGAAGGAAAATTGAGATCCTTTGCGCGGATTTAAGGATTACACAGCCAACTTAACTTTCTTTTTCTGCTTAGGATTAGGATAGGGAAAGCATTTCACTTTTCCTCTAACAAACGTTTTCAGTTCTTCCACAAGGTTCGTAATATGTTTGTTGCTTGATAGAGTCATTTATACAGCAATAATAATTGTATTTCTTATTGAAGAGCGGATTAGCAGACTGGCATTCTTCTAAAAAAGGACACTCTGGTCCAGTCCGGGGCCATTATGTTCCTGAACTGGCATTGGGCGTGTAATTTGGTCTATACATACTCTCATTGACAATGATCATCAAACGTTCAAATGTAAAATGAGAAGGCAAACATTGGAAGCAAATATTTACCAAAATATATTAGACCAGGCTGGATATAAATACTCTATCTTTATTAAAGGAGTCTATCTGGCCAGGTCTGTTAATCCGTTACTCAACAATAAATACAAATGTTATTAAATAATTATCGTTATATAACCAGACCAAGATAAAAATATTTTTTAAAACTTAAGTATTAGGCCAAGAAACATTCTCTTAGAGCTATAGTCCTTCGGAATTTATTTTCTTTCCTTCATCTGTTATCAGGTATTTGCCAGGGTAGAGAACTTTTAGAACAATAAAATATGCCTGACAAATATGGTATCAGAAACTTAGGAGCGTTTCCATTTTAACTTTCCATAGTTTAACTTCTAATTTTCCAGTTCTAAAATGGAAAAAAAAATGTAGCACCTTAGTTTTATCTGAATATTTATAATGTAATTACCTGTTCCTAACCCCCTTTACGGTTATAATTCAACAACGATTATGAGCCGATTAAGATTTTATTTTTTCCATTTGTATTAGGTATTTTACCCTCCAACTAAAAATCTACAAATCATCATTGTTACTCATAAAAAAAATTTAGGTATCTAGTTTTTCTCTGTCCATTTTTTAATTACCTAAAAGATGGGTTGTTTTGACCCAGATTTTGGAATTGCTTTAATATTTGGCATTCCTGACCCACTTAGAAGAGCTAGAAACGTCTGAAATTTAAACCTCTGTTTTCTTAGATAATAAAAGCACAGAAAAAGTCGCTAGTTTACAGATTATTGTTACCTTTACATAGATAATATAATAAAAAACGAAGGAAATTTTTCATCAAACTGTGAAGCAAATTTTTCATGAAGCTATCATCATTGAAATGAAAGATACAAACCAGTAAAAACATATAAGAGTAATTTAAAAATAAAATTAGTTTGAAAATTTATGAAAAAATCCAATGTCTCTTTTTTTCAAAATTAATTTTCTCTGAAAAAGAAAGTCGAGTAAAATAATAATTTTGACAAAAGAAGAAATTAATAATTAAAGCTTATATTTCACTTTTTATAAACGTTATAATTAGAATCTGAACAACTTTAGAATTATACTTAGCTTTATATTTCGAGAAGAATCAATCCAGCAATAAATGTTTGATGTGTTGTTTAGCAGGGAATAACGGGAGACAAAATATACCAAAAAACTTCCAATTATTTTCAACTGATCTTTAAACATTATTGGAAAATTAACTTTTATCTTATTCTCCAAGTCCTTTCTCGCCTTTCACTACCATTAGTATGCCCCCGAGCAACCCGAAACTTTTAATATCAGTGGAGCAATGTTATCCGTTAAGGGGCTAAGTAAGATTTTTTGTAATACTTATGCTTTTCGTTTAAGAAACAAAACAAGAAATTAAAAAAAAAAACAAATCACACACCAGGCATAGGAACCATCAGAACCTGATTAATTATTTTGCTTATACTTGATCTCCCACAAACACCTATTAGTCTTGTCCTGATGAATTCAATCATCGCTATTTCCTGAATTATTTTGTGGTTTATAATGAATTATTAAGTAAATATTACATATTTGTTGGTAGGTGCAATCAAAATAGAAACTTATTTTATTAGAGAGCACTTACTTATTTTCGAGTTAGAATAAAAAGTAATCGAGTACTGAGTAAAAAAGTAGAATGAAGTATAGAGATACTCAGTTTTATGATTACTATTGTAACATAGATAACATCAAACTTTAAAATGATTGAATACTTTTTTAATTAAAAAACAAAATTAAGAAATTGTCAGTACACTTGCGATTAATACTGCTCAAATAATGTAAGATTGAAAAGTTGAGTAATTTCGTAGGACAACTTTATTATACTAAAATGCAATTCACTTAAATATTTTGAGTAAGGAGTGTATGAGTACTGAGTAAAAAGTAAAATGAAGTAGTTTTTTCCTTTAATAAACATTGTTTTGAATATCGATTTCAGATATTCGTATTCAAACTGATTTGTGTGTGAATTTTCCGATACTCATACTTTTAGGTTACTTGGAAATATTATGAGAATTGTATTTTTTATAAACATTTTTATTACATGTGAAGTTGTATAATTTTCACAGCCCTACTCTGAACAATAAATGCATATCTCAGTTTCGGTGATTCCAAATTTAAACTTGTCATTTTTATTTACGATTTTATGACTCAATAAATTCCAGGATTGGATACAATGTTGGCTTTGTCAAAAAAAAATTATTATCCAAAACATAACAGGAGATCAACTCAATCGAAAATATTAGGCACTCCTTGAGGAATGAAGGCCGCACTGAAAAGGCACATTTGAAGTAAATCAAGACTCAGAAAGCCCTACAGAAGGAAATAAATAAAATGGACGGAAAATACAGAGAGGTGAAGGCTTTGAAAGGATTGGTTTGGTAAAGGTCCTTCAACCATTCCTATAAAAAACTTTTTTTTTTTATTAAAGAAGAAGGTGAATGTGTGTACAAAGCTTTTGTGGGAAATCTCAAGTAACGAGTATTGGTCGGCAATCAATTGTATTGTGCAAAGAAGGTGATGCTCTAGTCCAACTGTTATTTGGAACACTAAGGCAATAATTTATAGTTATTGACGAGAATTAAGAAAATCATACACATTTTTTTTTAATTTTATTTTTTTCAAAACCTTATTTTAAAGTAAAATTGATAGTGAATTTCTTTGTCCTCATCACTTTTACTTTCTTCTGTTTAAGTAGTTCAGCAAGTGATGAATATTCTTGGCTTTTCCTTTTTCAGGGAAGTACATGTGTAAGGGTTTTAAGAAATAAATTTTGAAATCTCTGAAACGAATAACGAAGGATAATTTTTCAGATGCTTCCAACCTATTTATGTGGTACACGGTTTCGAAATGTTCAATAACTAAAGTTCTATTGATAAGCTGTTTTGATCTGATACTTAGATGTAGAGATGTTAGGAAATGGCTTAGCCAGTAAGATCTTTGACTAACGTTTAACAATATGGAAGAGTAAGTAGCTGTAAATTCACGATGTCAATCTAGGTCCGTACCCATATACCCAGTTCCTTAATATTTCTATATGAATCAAACTCGAAATTTGTGGCTTTTTTGGGGGGGGGGAAGTAATAATATCGACTAGTGATAACAATACAAATGACAACACCAACTAGAACAAAAATAAAGTGGATTTTGAAGTGAGATGTATTAAGGTGGAAACTATGACAAGAAGAATAAAAAAAAAATTCTGGGGCACAGTACTTTATACCAAAGTACAGTTACTAGACCAACGGTTGTGAAAGGAGGTAATTTGGTCAGAATCATGCTCGACTGCCAGGTTTATATCCAATTAAAGGTACCCACTTAATGAGGCTGGATGGACCCCGGAGGGCACCCGAACCCACAGGGCTCACGGTTACAGTGAAAAATAAAATAATTAGCTGCTGTAGCCGGATTCGAACTCGGATCTTTAGAGTTTGTGTTACTAACTACACCTCCAGTGCCATACTACTGAGCTACCCGCTCCAACGGTGAGCAATATAACAGGAAAATAATTCTAAGGTACAACATCCATGTTTCATATCGCAGAAAATCAGTAGGATGAATATTTTTGGAATATGAAATTTTCCCTCACCAAAAATTTCAGAAACAAGCGAAATCAAGAGATAGAGTATATGCTTCTTTGATTAAAAGTGCTTTAAGATTCAAGTAACTAAAATATACTAAAATGTTTTTACAATGATGTATTTAACTATTAAAATTATAATAATATATTTAATTATAATGATATTTTTTTATAAATATGAGAAGTTGCATACGAAAACCAAATACAATTTTTTTTTTAATTGAGTTTGGGTATGAGATTTTTTTAAAATTTAGTTTAGCATCCATATGTTCTCCAAATTAAAGTTGGAGGACACATATTGTATGAAGCATGCCCTCAACTGAATTGCCGGACACACTTCATTTTTGGTTTGCTGGTTGGGTTGAAGTGGACTGTATAAATGAAAAATGAACATGATTAAATGAAAAATAAAATTCTATTGTTTAAGTTACAAATGGTGTAGTGGGTGGCCGAAAGAAAACATTTATGTTTAGATGGTTAGTAAATTTTGAAGGCTGGGCTATGGAATTGTAGATAATGAGGTGGTTGATGATGATTACTAAGGGGTGGTAAATGTTAATTAACTTACTCCATGGTTCTTTTCCCTCCACATTCTCATGCTTCTCTTCCCTCTGCTCCTGAGGACAACTCCAAGAGTTCTACTCACCCATGGTAGATTCCTGGTATGAGAGACAAAGAAATGATGCACTGCTTCTACCCGAAGACAAGATGGCTCTCTCGTCTCACCTTAGTCTGGGATGCCTCACTTCACAGAGAGTTCTGGAGGAGGTGAGTTTTGGCTGTTGGCCACATGGGGCGCTACTATATCCTGTAGGCTATTATGCCATGATGTTTGATGGTGCCCCCTCCAATTCAACCTTTCGGTTGCCGTAGGTTAACCGGAACACATATTCTAGCCAGGTGGAAAGGCCGTGATTTATTTTGGTACGGAATATAAGTAAATGCACTCAGGCCGGATTCGAACGGGAACCGCAGTCAAAACGAGAATGCTGACCAAGTTAGAGACTTCAAATTCGGATACAACGGCATCGAAACTAGATTCTCTTGAGATGAAAGATTTTTTTTCGTAAAATATTTAAATATGCTATTTAATTAATTTTTTTAAATGCTTTCACCTCGTAATAATATGATAATCAAACTTAATTAAAAAGATAACATTTTGAAAATGGGCCTGGCAGGTTTTGGAATGAAAAATCTCATATATATAAAGGAATATGTACATTTTTATTTGCAATAGAGAAATATATGCATGCACGTCTAATTTCGTATATATATTCCAATAAGAAATATGTATATACATATTTATTTTTTTTTTAATTTAAATTCACTATCGGAATAGCTGAACTTAAAGAACTGTCCATGCTCATTTTCTTCGATTAACCCTTTATTGCACTCAAAATTAACCCTTATGGCCTCAGGTAAATATATTTTTATATCTTTCTTTTTTGTGACTATGAGTCTAAATTATACAAAAAAATTTGCTTGTTTTAATGAATTTTACATAAAAATAAACAGGTTTAATGGATTTGGTATAAGTGCCACTTGTTCGTGACAATAGGCAATGGATCAATGAATTTTACAAATGGATAATACGTTTTCTAAAATGTCATGTATTTAGTGGCAACGTGTAGTTAGTTGAAATAAAGTGTGAGTTTAGTGATTGTACTTACATTTTTCTCTCCATAATCAAATTAAAACAAATTGTAAATGTAAGTTACTGAAACTCCTTTAATAAAATTATTATAACGAGTAAGATTTAGTTAGCTGACCTATTCTTATTTACATTAATGTTAAACAAGAACTGTAGAAAGAAATGATAAAGAGAAATTTATTTATTCCAGATAGGATTTGTAATGAAATGTTTCCGCATCCTACCGTTTATAAATTTAACAGCCAGGAGGGAATGAAAATGGGGGATTAAAACCTTTTCCTGAATTTCCTGGAATTTCATTGGGAACTCCGCAGTGAAATTAAAAAAGCTCGGTGAAGGGAGAACACACTGGGTGAGGAACACCTGGGGGTTGGAACGAATAGCCCAGCTTTCCAATTACACCTACCATTACATACATAAATAAACTAGCTGTTAATTGAATTAATACTAATTGAAATTTGCATGTTAAATTATTTCGTAATGTTGACTTATTCATTTCAATTAACAACGCAAACCAATCTGATTGACATTTTAATAAGATATGAACATTAATATTATAATAAAACAAGATAACAACAGAAATGATATTTATTTATACAATATTATAATTTATTATTATTTCAATTAACTAATTACTTGCCTATAACAATTTAACGAAAATTGTTTGAAACGTCATTATATTAATATTATTGTAACGGTCGTACAGAAAAAAACAATTGGAATTACCGGGCTATAGTTTATATCGTTGTACTTAACGTTGTAGGTAATTCCTGGTTAAAGAAAAAGAAAGTTTAAGATTCATCCATATTTAATTCATAAATTAAATTAATAATGTTTCGAACTTCGAATTATCTATTTCAAAATTCAATCCCCAGTATTATAATACTTATTAATTGTCAATAAGATTATCCTATTCAAATTACAAACCATAATCAACATTTTACATACTTTATGTAATTCATTAATTTATTATTGTTGATAATTTTTTAATTATCAATTAATCATGTATCTGGTAATACTAATATCCATCATTTCACTTACAATTTAATGAATAGTATAATGTAGGGAGAAGATAGTTTACCGTATGAAGTAGATTGTAGGAAGATAGTACGGGTGGCGGTCTTTAAAGGTATCACAATAGTAAAAGTAAACCATTTATTGTTAACGAACGTTTCGCCCTACTTTGCAGGGCTTCGTCAGGGCTGCAAAGTGGGGCGAAACTTTCGTTAACAATAAATAGTTTTCTTTTACTATTTCGATACCTTTAAAGACCGCCACCCGCACTATCTTTCTACAATAAAAAAGTATAATAATGGGGATTGAATAATAAAATAGATAATTGTAGTCTTAGAAATGTTATTCATTTCATGAATTAAATATGTGAAAGGTCAAAGTTTCTTTTTTAAACAGAAGTGACAACATTGCACAATAATATAATTTATCTTCCAATAATTTCAACTATATATCACAAAGACAATAAAGTCAATTTCACAAAATCATTTTCACATTATTATTTCAGAGAAGCGATATGATCCAGTTAAGCTATCGATTTGGATTTTACACTTTTTTTTTGCCATTTCCTCAAAATTTCTCACCATTGCAATATACAATTAAGTTGTCCTCAATATTATCTTGGTAACATCCTACTTTAGATAATCTGAGGAGGCTGAAATGCCGAATTTTCAAACAAGAGTTTGATACTGAACTAAAGGAAAAAATAAATGTTTTGGTACTTCTGTTTCAAAAGTCTAGAACATCCTGTACGAAGTGACCACGCCATAAATCTAAACTAACTCTGTTGAGGTGCAATGAGAGAGCAACGGTTTCAAACTTTAAAAACTATTAATTTTTTAAAAATTTAATTTGTTTTTTTTTACCCACTGAATTTATTTTTATTTTTTAGAAAGAGATATTTATTTATTGATAAATAGTACAATCTGTCACAACTTGAGCCGTGAGTTATTGTGATAAATGATCACATTCATACTAAAATTATAAAATAAATAAAAATAATTATAAGAAAAAAAACCCTATGTGAGTTATGAATAAGAACATGTCTTACAGTACAAGAGCCGAAGAAAAACAGGCAGTTATCTCACACAATTTTTGATTACTTTAATGAAAACTATGTATAATTGCTAGCCAAAATTGATGAGTCTGCCAAGTATAGGTAGGGGAAATAAAAAATAGCGGCTGTGTCAAAACCTTAATAAAACATTAATTTTTCATTTGGAGCAACACTAGAAAATCTAAGAGAGCATAATTTAAAAAAGAGTAAATTTGCGAAAATGTAAGCCTTCATAGAGCTATTTACGTTCAATAGTTCTCGAGATATAGCTTCTTAAAAAGCGACATTTCATAAAAGTGTACTGAAATATCAGTTGTTAGTGAATATATTTTGGGAAATCTTTATCTCAATAACCATTCGATGTACAACTTTCTATTAGCATTCAAATTAAATTTAAATAACTGTACAATAAAATACTTTATGACCTTTACCTTCGTAGGAATAGTAGTTTTCATGATGTTTGCTAAAATAAATTGATTTATAGTTGTTCCGACAATAAGTTTGATACATGAAAAACTTTATTTCAGGAACTATTGGACCTACAGATGTCTGCCAGCATTCTAACTAAAGCTCGTTAAATTTACTATATCAGTTTATAACGTTTTTCTTTGTAGGAGTATCAATTTGTATGATATTTAAGAAACTAAACTCACAAAATGTTAATTTCTAGTTGCTCGTATAAAACTTTGGATTTTTGAAAAAAAACATAACTCTAGTCCTATAAGACGCACATATGTCAGCCAATACTCAAAATAAAGGAAATTTAACTAACTATATAGTAGTTTATGACACTTATCTTCGTATGGGTAGTAGTTTTTAAGATATTCACACTTGAATATAAATTTGGTAAATTTATTTTATCAATTTTCAGGAAAACTACATCCCCTACGAAAATAAACATCATAAACTACTTTATAGCTTATTAAAGTAGCTTTAATTTGAGTGCTAATAGACATCTGTACATCAAAAGGTTTTTGAGATATAGATTTTTCAAAATAAATTCACTAACTACTGATCTTTCAGTACATTCCATACAACATTTAAACGAAATGTTGCTTTTTTAAAAATACATATCTCGAGAACTATTGAACGTAAGGGCTCATATTTTAGCAAACTTACTCAACTTTAAATGATGACGTCTTAGATTTTCTATTGTTCTTGGTAGTTTTAAAGATATAGTGCTCCGAATAAAAAATTAATTATTTTTAACGTTTTGAAACAGCCGCTATTTTTATTCCTAAATAAAAGGCAGACTCATCAATTTTGACTATTAATTATACAAATAAGTAATCAAAAATTGGGGTGAAATAACTACCTTTTTTCTCCTCTTGTGCTCTTGTACTATTAGTAATATACTAAAATCAACCAATACTACCTAATCCTTTTTGGAACAAGTACTCGTAGTATTAAATTATTTTAATTTTCTGACGGATTCATATTTTGATTGTTTGAAACTGTTTTATATTTGAATAAACACAAGGTACCCGTTGTATATTTCATAAAATTAGAAATTCTAAAAACATTTTTCTTATGCACTTTAATTAAGAGCGTGTTTATTACTTATTTAACTATTATACTCTTAAGACAGAGACGAGGATGATTAGATAAGGAAGCGCCAAGCTATTTTAACCTGCTAATGTAATCAATATCTCTCACAGCGTTTTCACCATTAAAGGAAGGAGGCACTAAGGTTTTATCTGAGCTGCGTGATTTAATTCGAGGAGCAGAGAGAGAGAGAGAGAGAGCAGTTGAAAAGATTCTCTCTCCTTCATCTTCCGATCCAGTACCTTTGATGTTTAAATGGGAGCGTTGTGAATAAAGCACAGCTTGGCTTTGAGTTCTTTCCCACTTTCCTTTCGTATAAAAAATCAACATAAAAATCTTAAGAAAAGATACAATATAGATATATTATTATTATATATGAAGAGAAATGTGCAATAATCATACCTGATTAGCATCGGGTGACCAATGTTAAATTTAACACTCTAGTAGTCCCATGTGATCTGAGAGATTGTTTCCTTTGCTCCAAAATTTCGCAATTCATTAAATTAAGTTTCCATTAATTCCTGCTTCCTGTAGACTAATGTCAGTTAATATCAAGTATTTTCTCTCAAAAGAAATAGGAGTATTAGATAGGGTTTCCTCCGTAGTTGGAGTTTGTTAAAATTAAATTATTTTATATTTTAAAATTTGAATTTGCATTCTTTATTTTAATTATAGATAGAAACTCAATAGCAAAAACATAAATAAAAAAAAGTCGACTTTATTTTTTTATGAATTCAGTTTACTTTGGCTATTAAATCGGTATACAACCTTACAGGAGTTAAGCATTGGCCACTCATTAATAGTTCACTTTGAACTCAGTAATTAAATGTTTTCTAATTTCTCCGAGCTATAGCGTTATTAATAAAAAACTAATTGTTTTAACGAATATATTTTATTTATTTATTCTTTTCTTCTATTGCATTATTACAGACAGCTCTCTTTTTCGGTTTGGATGAGATGTTTGAAAAACTGTTTTATTGGTGAAGGCTTCTGAATTTAATGCATTGTGATATAGACAGGTGGCTCAAATTATTTAAAAATTGAAACTACATTAAATATACAGAATGTTGAAGACATCTTTTATTATTTTATTTGTTAAATCCTCTTTTATTTCCAGAATTTCGAAATTAAATTTGGTTATGAAGAAGAATTTTTTACATTTTCGATGAAGGATGTCCAACTTTAGTTCGAATTTATATTCATCATTTTCTCAATCCGATGCGCCTTAAAGAACCAATATTTTAACGATTTATGAGAAAACGGTGTGGAAGATAAAAAAAAAAAAAAAAGTTAAGAACAAAAACACTTTCCGTGAGAATTCGGAAAAATCTTTTATGGTCATATAGGGATATGAAGCCTAAAATTCATATAAAGCCTCATGGCATTCAGTCATCATCATCATCATCATGCTCAAGTTATTAATTAAATTTCGATTTTTCGAACTCTTTGTGCTCAAATTGTTAAGAAAAGTAAAATAACGGTATCGTTTCTTGACAATTTATGGCTTTCAGGCGCGAAGGATCGTAAAAATTACTGAGTTGTTGATCGTAAAAATAACTAATCGGAGTTAGTTGTGCTGGAGAAATACTAGCTGATGTAACAAAGTCGATTTCATAACTAAAATAAACTTCGTTTTTTATAACTAAGACCTAGGATATTTTATTTCGGTACTTACTTATTTAAATGTATTCAAAACATTAAAAAATTAAGGGGTTGTTTCAATTGTTTCTTGAGCAATATTTTTTTTATTTTTACGACAATTTTTTTACTGGTGAAAATTTCAATTGTTATTCTGAACACTTATTCTATATATTTTTTTATTTATGCAATTATATCTATTCTGAAGGCCATTGCCGATTACTCATATTATGCTATAAAATGATGTAGGGTTGAATGTTGGTGCTTTGCACAAGTCACAAGACTGACATTAAGGAAGTGGTGTGAGTCATACCCAGTGGGAGTAATTTCTTTTTTGTAAAGATAGAAAGAAAGAAAAAGGTCTGTTTGGTCTGACTGGTAGTAGCTATTCAAGAAAGCCCCTTACTAGGACTATAAGGTCAAATATCTCAAAGGAGAAAGGAGAATCTCATTTTCCAAGCCAAAAAAATAAATAAATAAAAAAAAAGACGAATGAATCTAGTGTTCTCTGCTCTATATTCTTCGACTTAAAACAATAAATAATGCCAGACTAACTCATTAAATTAATTCAATTTTTTTGCCTACAATAAATAATAAAAAAAAACTAATAATTCTCTATTCCATTCGGCAGTGTTTCCGAAATGTGTCTAGCCATTAAATTTATTTAATTCATGAATTATAATTTTTTTGTCATTTCCTTCTTTCGGCTTATCCTTTCTGGTAAAATCAATCCAAACATCGAGATCTCATATGGATATAATTAAATTGTCATATATTATATTTTTTTTTTTTAAGATTGATAGATTTATTTATTGATAGATATTA
>NW_027104651.1:22969-26768 GCF_000696795.3 Halyomorpha halys | reverse complement strand
TATATATAAATTTAGGAAATGTTTTTCTAACTTCTGTTGGCTTCGTTGTAAAAGTGATCTCAAAACATCGTTTTTATCTAATAATAACTAGCAGAGTTGGATGAAAATTGATGAAGTTAATTCGAAAGATAAACTAACATTATTAAAAAAATATGGTGTGGTGTGCGCATCACACAACTGTTACTTGCTAACCGAGTTATCCACGTTGTGTGTAGGTCAGTAAGCTCGTGTTATCACTGTGTATTGAAGTGTGTGGTTTTCACAAAAAAATTTCAAAAGACTAGAGAATTTTTTAGTTTGGGCTGCTATAAAAGTTCTGTATTTTAGGTTTTCTCGAGATGGGAATAAGAAATGTAATTTTTTCCCTGCCAAGAATACAACGGGTTTTTTGTTTGTTTTAAGACATCAATCACTTCGGAATCATTACTGCCTAAAATTCCGAATTGAAATGTATAACTATTGAAAAATGGGAACTTGTGTTGAAATTTTATTACATTGCATGGTTAGTTTTGAGTGATTCAGAAATTCAATAAGTTTATAGAGTCTGTTTGTTATCCTGCAAAATTGAATCGAGATCTGCCAGTAATTCATACAAAGATTTGAGGGAGTCGTATGCTTGGCATTCAGTTAAGATGTGTTTTACAATAATTCGTATACCACAAGTCTGGCATTTTAGGGTTTAGCAAAAGATAAAGAAGCAGTCATGCGATCGGGAAAGATCGTTTTGTCTCGGCATTTCCCGTTCAAATCTGATTTATCTAATTTTTCCTGTCTTATACTTTAGTTTTTAATAAAATTCTTTAATATTTTGTATGTATACGTTTTATATTATAGCTAACAATATAATAATAAGAGCTCTTTTTCTTTATTAATAACAACCTTAAAAGTTCTTTACATGATTTTTTTTAATTCGGCATTTAAGCCCCATTATTCTATTTCACTGAGGATAAAACCTATCTGATACTAAAAACTTAAAAATTGATCTTAAAAAGAGAAAATCGATTCAATAAAGTGGCAAATCCGTAAGTCGATTACACCAAAAAAGTTGCTATCACACCCCAGGTATACACCCACTTGTAATAATAAGTATATTATTTCAATTTGGTACGACTTTTCGTTTTTGAGACACACGGACTATTTTGCGAGACTAGGTTATTTTTTGGAGTCAGGGGACCTAAACATATTTCCTTCGAAAACTCGAATTCAAAAATGACTTACTATCGCAATACTTTCCCTAACTTTATTCCCAGGTAGATGAAAGTAAAAATAGAACACAATAAAAATTTATATTTTTAATACTCTAATAACTTAATAACTTTTCAACATTTTATAAGGATATGTGGATTTTTTTCTATTTAACACAATTATAAGATAATTTTAATACTTTTTAAAAATAAAAGTACTTCTAATAAGTCACAAAGTAGTAAAAAATTGATGTTACAAAAACATGTAATTTTCTTTAATCTTTTGCAAAAAAACATCATACTATTAAAAATGATATATTATATCATATTTCTGGTAAATAGTTTTATCATGATATCTTATATTTAGATAGCCATGGCTGAGGTTTGCCTAGTGGAAGGCGAAGGACCTGGCCAACTTCCAGTTTGGCAGCATTAAAGAGAGCCTTCTGCATTATTTGTGGAATATCTGTTCAAGTTGTGTCACTGCTTTGTGACTTAATGTTCTGCACTGCTGTAATTTGAACTTTACAAGTTCAAAGGATGTTCAGAGTAATCGTACACACACCGCCTTAGTGTTATATATAATGCGAATAATATGGATTGTATAATTTGAATACTTAAACCAACCTTTTACAATAACAAGATTTCCTTAATAGACTTTTTGAGAGTTCAATAACACCTTAGACTTGCAATGAATTGATCAAAAACGATGCTTGCGTGGCGTGTAACATAGAATAATACTAAAAGTTTAAAAGGTTATGATCTTAGTATTAAATTTGTAAAATAATAGAGATTTTCGATTTATTGTTCTCATTTTTGATATATTTGTTTTTATTTCATCTAATGAGATTCATTTATATATATATATATTATTTGATATTTATGTATAATATAATATTTATATGTAATTGTCAAATGAAAATGAAAATTTCTGTTTTATTTGTAGTTTGATTTTTATTGCATAACTATAGCTGATTCTAATATTAATTGAAACTAATCAATTGGTCAAGAAGTGTGGACTGATAGAAGTCATGTACATGTAGCTACGTTTTTAATGTATATTACACACAAGGTCTTTCACAGTATTTATACTATAAAATAAAAGATATTACATCTAAAAGGCGAACAGTAATGAATTTGCTCTACTTTAAATGGAAGTTTTATAGTGCTGAGCTAGATGTTATCGAAAATTAGTCCGAGGAACTCTATCCGAATTGGAAAATCATGGTCTAGGTTCTTAAAATTTTGATCAACAATAAGTTGTTCTAAATCCATGAGAGAAATTAATTACTCATTTTTTCCCCTTTTTTTTCTCGCCTTCTATAGTCAATAAACTGTTACATTACATTAAACTAAGTTACATTTAAAGAATTTTTTGTCGTTATACAGTTTAGTTATTCTTCGCGTATAAATTTATAATATTAACATTGTGGCACAGTGTGTAATGAAGTATTGTAAAGAAGAATGATGGACATAAAATTAGATTGAAAGATTAATAGGAAGATAATCTGGATGGCGGTCAATAAAAGTAAAACATCAACTACAAACATTGTAAGTATGATAGAACAATTACTATATAAATAGAAAGATTGTAATAAGATGTATATAAAAATGTGGGACGAAATTTTGGTTACCAATAAATAGTTAATCTTTACTATTTTTTACTTTTGTTGACCGCCAGCCGGCCTATCTTCCCACAATGAAAAATATATGTTAATGAAATAACAAATAAGGTAAAAATACTTATAATTAATGCCAAACTATTAATATGTTTTAATTTTTATATTAAAAAATTTGAATAAAAAATGTTCTTTTTAAATGTGTATGAATATTAACAAATTAAGGACACTTTTTTAACGCGTAAACCCCCTAAAATGTTGTTCAAATGATGAATTTAATAAAATAATGTATGAAAAGAGTTAATTAGCTCGAGAAAAATTACTACATCGAACTCATAAACCCTTTTGAATCGTGTCAAGTGAAAACTGGAAATTTTATAATTTCATCTAATTGATATTTTTTGAAAAGTAATTTTATTGTACAATTTACATTATAAAATTGAGGTTTAAAAGATGAAAATATATAATATACTTTTTTTTGGATTGACATCAGTCTTATAAGTAAGTTGTTAGCTAACCTAAATTCTCTTAGTGAAAAATCGTAATGAACTACTTTTCCAGGGAACTGGAGCCGGTGCCGGAGTATTGAAGCTACGGTTAGAAAAGGCTTCTCATGAATTCAGGAATTTATGTGCCTTTTCCGGATGAATTCAGCGATGGCAGGTAGTTCATATGAATCATGCATCTGTGCTTCTTTCAGTTTCCTTAGTGATGTCGGCCGCGTTATCTTCTTTAGTATGCTGTTCTGGAACTGCCGAAGGTGTTTTAGTATGCTTCCAGTTATATACCACACAATCCATCTTTTCGCTATTGACTGTTTTATTTAAAAATGACTACTTCTACACAACATAACCAACGCGACTTATTAAGTCGCATTGGGTACAATCTTTTCAAAATAAAGTCCTAATTATCGCAGTTAATGCTCCTATGTTCATAAGAAATAGCCAATTGCATCGCGAATTACAAGTGGAGTCAATAGAGGATTATATCAAAAAA
>NW_027104651.1:1336-22874 GCF_000696795.3 Halyomorpha halys | reverse complement strand
ATTTTTTAATAAATATAAAATTAATTTATAGTCACACTATCTCTATTTACATATTATTATTATTATTCATTTTATTTATTCATTATTATTTATTTGTTCTCTCTTCCCTTTTTCAAATTAACTTGTTTCTTTTTACTATTAGAAGAAAATTGTTTGTTTTATTTAAGTATACCAATATCATTATTTGTTGTTATTAATTTTACTTTCCTCTTTTATTAAAAAGCATTATTGTTATCTATTTATTTTTTCTTTTAATAAGAATATTGTATATAGTTAGGAGTGTCATTTGTATGACTATACCCCCTCATAATCAACTGTTAAGAAAATATATATAATATAAGTTAGGCCCACCAGACCGATCTGATATATAAAAAAAAAAAGTCAGTTGTGTATTGTAAACAGCTATATGGTCGGTAAATGTGACGATGGTAGCGAGTTATAGTTGTGACATGTTATGTCCGCCGTTTACTTTGGTAGAATACAAGAGAGGCGGAAGGAGTACCCTCGTGGTAGATGAGTGTAACACTGCCTGAATGTTTATCTTGAACTTCTTCTGTACTACAACACCTCCTCCCCAACCATCCCCCAATAAAACATAACCATTACAAATATATCAACTTGTAATAAAAATATATAAACCATACAACTTAAATATAATATAACTTTTTTAGGGTTAGTGAAAGTGCATTTGTAGTATAACGAATGATAAAATCTTTTTTTTTAAAACGTTCACTAAGAAAGTAGCCAAAAGAAAAAAGACAGAAACGTTACAAAAATGTTAAAAATAAATAAAATAAATAATAAATAAAAAAATAAAAGGTCCTGAGGAGTTTTTTCCTCAATCAATTTGATTGATGGCTTATATTGGTTGTAAAACAAGTTCGTAGCGTTTTTCAATTTTTAAATTTAATCATCTCTATGTTTATAAAATTATTAAATTACTTGGTCAGTAATGTTTACATATATGTACCAGTTTCAACCGATATTCCTTATCTTTAAGTGGTATTTTGCTTGCTCAAATTGGAAGAGAAAAAAATTCATTTTGGTCATTTAATAATTTTTTTATTTCCGAAAAGGAAAATCCACTGCGCAGACGGTTAACAAAACATACAGTGTGTATGGCGGTGATGCCTTAGGATGTCTTAGGATGCCTTAGCCACTTAAAGCACCGTCTGTAAGTGGTTTACTCGGTTCAGAACCGGAAATTTTGTCTTGGAAGACGCAAAGCGCTCGGGTCGTCGTCCAACTGTTGATGACCAAATTCAAGCATTGGTCAGAGACAATCCTCAGTCTACGACACTGGATATAGCAAAAACGCTTAACATATCTCATAAAAGTGTCTCAAATTATTTATGTCTCATAATCGCATAGGCATAGTTTTCCATCACGATAACGCCCGTCCTCACGTGTCTTTGCTGACCCAGCAGAAATTATGTGAATAACGTGATCCCCCACCCACTCTATTCACAAGATCTGGCCCCAAAAGATTTTCACTAATTCGGGCTCTTCAAAACTCTCATGATCGGTAACACTTAATTCCCTCGAGGATTGTAAACGCGCATAGAGGAGTTCATAGCACAAAAATCTGAGAAATCCTGGGAGGACGGAATTCAAAAATTACCTGAAAGATTGCAACATGTAATTTGATCAAAATAGGTCATATACAATTGATTAAAAATATTTACAAGAATCTGAAGTTTTTATTGAAATCACCAATAAAATACGCTGCAAACCTATTTTACAACCCAACGATTTGAAAACAAATAATTATAATAAGCAGATATATGATTATAGTGATATTATAAGTAGGTCTACAAATATATATTTTATGCTTACTTGCTACTTTGGAGTGGAGAAACTTGCTTCTATCTGAGAACCAGGAGTAGGTGGAGTCCTCTACTTCGTGGTTGTCCGCCCACCGGCCGCAAGTGTAGCTGTAGAAGTCCTGGCAAGGGTCTACCCTCAGGTCCATGTTGGCCAGGAGCATTCCAGCTAAGGAGACCAGAATATTTTATAAGGATGCGATCAATACCTAATTATAATAATTTAAATAATTATTGTAAGCTTTCAACTCAGTCCTAAATACAGAGAAAACCTTTTCCCTGATATATGTGTAATTTTTTAAAAATTTATTTATTGAAATTTACAACTGTACATAATAATACATCTAGGAAATTTGAAGTAAGATCATAATAGTATGATACAGGCATGTACAGAAACTACCAATTGGTAACAATCTAAAAGTAGACAAAAGCAGACTCAACCGCTAAGAGTCTGATCGTGAAAAAATTACCTTATGATAACCAATTGTATAACTTTTGTTCTAAAAACTACTGAATTCCTGACCCTTCATACATTGTAGCGGTTTACATGGTTATTACAATTGTCCTTGTTAATAGTTATGTGAAAATAGTGAGCAATTATTTCTTTAATTTAATTGTATTTAATTTTTTTTTGTTCAAAGCCCCAATTTGAGAAAAGAAGAATGAATGGAACTTAGCAGAAATACTTGTGAGAAATATAGAAATATAGGAGGTTTTACTAATACGTAGAACCCCTTTATTTTAGTGAGGAATTTGGAAACTTTTTATTATTTTTTTTTATTTTATAACCCCCTTCCTGGTCATTTCTAACATACGGGAGGGGGGATAGATTTATCTAGAGGTGACCAAGCTATTCTAATCATGGTGGGGGGTCGTCTTTTATTTCGTGGTACCGCCAAAAAGTCCACCTCCTTGGCCGGATTCGAACCGGAGCCGCCCGAAGTTCTCAGGCTGCTAAGACATGCGCCTTAACTACCTGAGCTACGGATGGCCCCAGGAATTTTGAAATTGCCCTTTAAAAATATTTTAACATTTTCTATGGGTTAAAAAAAATGTCCCCGAAATTCAAGTTAGGAGGTATTGATCAGACCCTCGCGATATATTATGCCCATGAGGTGAATTAAAAATTATTATCATTTCAATTTACTGCACCTCCTGGATTAAGACGTGAGTGCTAGAGAAATTATTTCAAAATTGCCTAATTAAACTCAAATAATTAGTGTAAATTCTAACTAAAAATAAAGAGGTAAAAAAAAACAATCAGAGAGGAGATTAAAGTGAATTTCTGATGACCAATAACTACTCATAATAAGAATAAAAATAATTTGTAAAATGTAGCCATAATTTAAGTAAATCGAACATAACAAAAATTAATAAAATAAATGTAAAAAAAAGACATTTATTTTATAAAAAATAATAGGTTCCCGCTATTGTCTGCTGGCCAGCCAATTTATCTTATAAATTAAATACCGTTTTATAAAACTAGACTGAAGTTTAGCCCTCCCGCGGGCCAAGTTCCTTATTTTAGTAGTACATTTCAGATTAAATCTTATCTTTGTCGGTTTGCTTAAAAGACAGTATATTTTTAAAGTCTTTTACTTGGGCATCTCATCTTCATTTCTTCATTATATTAAATTCGAGATAGCGTGTATATGTAAATATTATTTCTCCTTTTTTTTTTCTTTAACTTTTAGGACATATTAACATCACTGTTATTTACTAACGTTAACTTACAATTGCTTTACTATCCTAAAATTTCCCGATATGAACTAATAAAATCATTTTAATCTGAGGCTTTGTCGACAAATGAGCGAAAATCAACATTGCCCAAAGTGTATTAGGGTTAGTTGACATTCTCTTGCGGAAACTGGAATTACAACGTGACTAAGTCACTATAGACAGGCCGAAATATCAACACTCATTGTACCACTGAGTACAAATTGCAACTTAAAGTAACTCCCATAGCCGGATATATTTTTGATGTTTTATTTTAATTGGCAAATCAAAGATATTTTGAATCCGATTTTTCTGAACTGATCATTTAATTCCGAAAGAATGGTAGATCTTTTTTAAACAACTTAGGTAATTGCGGGGTATGTTATAGGTATATATTGCATTTTGTAAAAATATTTGTAATTAGAATGTGAAAAATATTGAGGTTCAATGTTCTTAATAATAGTTGGTTGGTTTATTGCTTTATTTAATAGCGAAAAAATTGGTCTTCAGAAATAGGTTTATTTCTTAAAGCTTTCTTCAATATTAAATTATTTGTGAGAAAAACGTATACAAAATCAAAATTATAAAAAAATAGAAAAGAAGAAAGAAATGAAGAAGTAAAAAGAAGGAGAGATAAAGATCAATCAAAGCAATTCAACTGAATCCGTTATCTCCTTTCACTTAAAACCCACCAACTCTTAGTTTCACTGTTAGTTAGTTCACTGGAACTCCATTCCCTATATCATAGCACATGTATAAACCCTTCCCTCGTTTAAAACCCTTCTGTTTAATCACATTTTTCTTCTCCAAACTGATCCAATATTATAATGGTATAGATAGTTTAAACAGTAAACATTATAATTTATTATTTGTAAATATTGCAAAAAATGTATTTTTTATAAGTTTTATTTTTATGTATATACTTATTTTTTCTATATCTAAAATTATTGCATTTTATGCAATTATAGTATATGTTTTAATTAAGTAAGGCCACATTGTTTTTGGCCTATATATCCTGCAACCTAATGATTGTTTATGGTTATGGTTGTTAAGGGATCTAGTCCCAGAATAATAAATTATTTTTCATTTCATCAATAAGTAAAAGTAATGAATATTTTAATGAAAGAAATTGTAAAGGTATTATTTCCTTGTCTCTAATTTTTAAAAAAAATTTATTCTTTTTTTCTAAAGATATTTAAACCTTCATAAGAAGTTACATAATGACCGATTCTGATAATCAAACACCCCCGTTAAAAATAATACTTTTATTTTCCAATTTAATGCATATGGATATTTATAATTATAACTAGATATTTTACTCTTAAGATAATAGTACTAGCTAGGTTTATGAATAATGACTTGGAGGCTTTCTTACACTCACCTGACTTGACACACTCTTCAGAGTAGCACATCTGCTTCTTTCCTGCAACAACAAAGAGCCATCGTCAAACGATTTATCGACATTGGGACACAAAGGATAATCGATAGCAACTCTCTATTGCAAGCTATGGCCTGATTTAATTCGATTACACCCAGGAAAAGGCAGTGACTTTAGAGTAGCTAATTTAAACTAGTTAGAAGTCATAATTTAAAATAACAATTAAGAAACCATTTTTTTGGGGGGGGGGAGGGGGAATATACTAATTTGTGAAAAGATATCATTGAATTATTTCTTTTAATTATAATTCTTTCTTTATTTATTTTTTACATCTAAACAGGAACATGAGGCTTTCCATATCTCCGTTTTGGCCATTGTTGTATACTCGTTTATATGACGTATTTAAGAAGTAATTTGTCAATATTCGTTACTGTATATGCTAATTTAAAGTTTAATCTTTTGAAGTATTACCACCATAATCGTCGCAAGCGTCATATCATTAATTTAATTTATATCCAAATTTTTCATAAAAGATCAATTAAAATATCAAATAGGGCCGTCCGTAGTTTAAGTGGGTCGAATCCTACCTGGGGTGTTGATTTTTTTCATTAATTGGTGGTCCCACAAAATGAAAAATTTGACCCTCACCATGGTTAACAGTAATTCAGAATTCAATGGGAGTCATGAGCCGACGAAAAAAAAAATAAATAAACAATATATATACAAAACAAAGTATCAAAACATAAAAAATATAAAATGAATTTATGACAATGAACTAAATAATAATTGATAATACTTTTAATTTTATTTATTTGATCCGTGCATAGATAGAAAATCATTGCTGGATCTGCTAGTTTGATAATGATTATAAGATGGTAATTCATAGTTTCATTAATTTATTACGAAATCAGGAATTTGGATAGTACTCAGTCAAAATTTATTATCTCTTTATTGAGTAATGCTCATTATCTCATTAACAATAAGGTTTTATTTGATCAAATGAGCCACTGAAAGTAATTGAATTTTGACAATTAATTAAATAAGTATATTTTGATAAAATTAGGTCAGTTAATTGCAGTAACTCGTTAGTGAGCATCGATATTATTTGATTTATTATAATAGTTAGTAATGAATGACAAGCTCTCAACCATTAATATATATTGTTTAAAATTTAATTCAAACAAAAAAAAATTAAATTACGTAACATCAATTTTTCTATCATTTTACTTTCAGATCACTATGCATTGAGAATTGTTAGTATGTTTATTCGCTTTAAAAAATATGTTTAAGGAGTATTGTACCAAATTTTAAATACAAATTTGTGCTGCCCAACTTCATTGGGTTGCTAATACTTATTTTAGTCTAATCAGACAATATTTTTGATCATACGATAAATTAGCCTAACGAGTATACAGTAATAATTATAAACAGTTGTAATATATAACAATATAATATGACTTTTTAACATAATATAACAAATATAAATAGAAGATCAAGAAATTATGTGAAAATTAATATACAATAAATATTGAAAAATATTAAAGTATTAAAACAAATATATAATAAAAATTAATCTATAATGATAAAAAAAATTATCTTCTCCTCATAAATAATGAATATTATAGTATTAAAAAATATATATATTAAAACATATACAAAAATGATAAATAATATTATCTCCTCCTCATAAATAATGAATATTTTAATAAATTTGAATTCTATGATTAAAAAATGTTTAGTTTCTGTACAGCATAATAATTTAAAAAAAAAAATTTAACTTCGGCTTTGGTGCGAAAAAGTTTTCATTATTCAACAGTTTAAACTTTGAATGTTCCGTTTAAGGGTTGGTCATAAAACAAAAGCCGTTACTTCAACGATTTTTTTATAACGATACTTTTTTAAAAAACATTTTTTAAAACCCATAACTTGTACAAATCGAAACAATGGTTCGAAGTTTGGAAATATGAAACTTTTGATTCTTTCAGTACTTGGGAGTTAGACAGGTAAAAGTAATTTTTAAAATTTGTTTCTCTAATTTAATTTAATTTTGTCTAATATTACTTTGTGTCATATATTTACAGAATGGGGGCCAGAGAGCACATTGACACCATATTTACATACATAGATAAAACGAAAATAAATTTAGAAAAAGAAAAGATAACATTTTAAACACGTTCATTCCTATTTACAATATTTACATTAAACCTGGGGAACTCATAACATAGAGTGTCCTATAATTGTAAAGGAAAAATAAGGACTCCAGAAAATCCCGGCGCTCCCGAGTGAGGATTCGAGCCGCAGACACTCAAGACTTAAGAGTGCAATCTAGCCATTTCTAGAGCTCTAATATAATTATTTTCAATAGGTCTCTAGGCCACTGCCAACTTTCAACTTTCTGTTATTTATTTATTTTTTTAATATTTTATATTCATAACTTATTAATTTGTATTTCGTTAATTTTAAATTTCATTTATTTAGTATTATTGTTAATATTAATTTTTTCTTATGTGTATTGGTATAAATGAATATTTAAGACACTAATACTTATTTCCCTTTATTGTGTCAGCTGGTACATTTATTTTCGAATAAAAACGCTATAATAGGAAATGAGAGTTATCATGAGATACACTAGGAAAACATTTTCCAAATTATATAATATTATAATAATATAAAGTTATATCATATCATGTGGCAAATATGAATATCTTATTTCTTAAATGTTATATAAATACTGACTGTTTTGGAAGATAACTTTTGGGAGTTCTTGAGGGAAACTTACAAATAGGGGATAAACAGGCAATACAAAGTACCTTGAAAAGAAGACCGAAAAATTGTATATGTAAAAATGGCTATCAGCAGGCTAAAAAGGAGGGATCTTCCAAGAATGAGTTGGTTGCCTGCCGATATTTTCAAATACAAGAAGATCTAAAATCCAAACTGCAGCAGCATATATTAAGAACGAAATTCCCAAGCACTGTGAATGGTCCCAGTGGCATCGACTATCGATACTGCTCTTTCTTACTACACATAAAACATATCTAAGATTATATTATTTTAACAAACGATTATATCAGATAATTTTACAGGTCTACAAAAATGATGATTTTTTTCTGACAATTATGATTGATATCTATGTTTTTTTCGTGTGGTGAAATGGGAAATAAACTTAGTTTTATTTTATCACTTTCTAATCTTTCGCAAAATCATGATATTTGTAATAACAGTTTCTTGGGACAAGAATCAAGGAAAATTCTCGTAGCCTCTGTAGGTTAATGAATCGATCAACTTCAATAATTTGAGGTTATAAAAAGGGATATTGAAACCAACTGAATGCCACAAATTTCAACTAAGTCAGAAAGAGTGCATATAGTTCTAACGAAGTGTGCCTACTGATGTGCAGACATTTTAACAATTCTCTATATTATTAAGGATTTTTGCCATATGTTCACCTGTGTTTATTTGCCACAGGGGTCCCGTGTCAGAGCTTTTAACACATTTAGACCTTAGTTGTCTAAGGATCAGAAGCCAATTAAGCAGGTACAAACCCTTCCTAGACATTTCAAACTTTCCCACCCCCTCTCGGGCCTAGGGGGGACGAAGACCTAGGGGGTGTTCTGTCACCTATGGCCAATGAGGAGTTAGATTAAAAACAAAAAGGTAACGCCTCTAAGAAGAGGTGGGAGAAAAGGGGCAGTGCAACTAGACCAGGAAAAAAGGCAAGAAGCACTTTGACCAGACGAAGTCCTAACGGCTATGAGATCTGGTCGCCATCCCTTATGAACTACTCACGTTACTACACGCACCACCCAAATCAAACAGCTGAGCACTCATTCATATGTATATATATATTAGGTAATAATGTAATAATCGATATTTTATGGAAAACCAATTATCTGAATCATTTCAATCAAATATTATAATTTAAATCATATCAATGTAAATAAATACTTTGTTCCTTGATATAGTTTATACACTATTATTTACCCAATAGTACCCCTTATTATATTATATAATTAATAGTAACAATATTTTTTAAATACAAATTGGTAACTGGTAAACACACTCCAAGCCTTTGGAAAAGAATCCAATCATAATAATAGCTTTGTAGGACTCAATATAAATTAATTAACTTATTTTTGGATAATTGCCCTTAGCATCCCGACTAAATCTCAGTACTTAGCAGTGCTACTATGCGCTAAGCAACTTACTGTAACAAACAAAACAAAGTCGAACACAAAAAAATCTTCTTGACTTAAAACAATAAAAATAATTATTATATTTGATTAAATTCAGATTTACGATAATATTCTTAAACAGTTGTTTTCTTTTAAATCTAATTTATTTAAATAAATAAATTAAGACAAATGAGCGGTCTTAACATCAGTACTGATATAATTTTCTCTACTTATTGAAACATTTTAGATTACCTTAAAAAACTCTTCTTTTTTTAGAGAAGTCCTTTATATTTATTCATTTTTCCAAGTCAGCGAATTTACTCCGAGGAACCGTTTTAAATGCAAATTTAAGGAAGTAAAAAGGGACAAGAACTAAAATAAATTCAGGTCGAGATACTCCTTAACTTCTCTGTCACATACAGAACAGAACGCTTTCATCCCTTCTCCAACTTTCCGAAGAATAAACTGTTCGCTGACTTTGTCCTAGGAGAATAACGATTCCTCCTAAAGTCCGTTCGGCCGGAGTTCGGGCGGGGAACTTTTAAATCTTATTTAAAAGCTTTTTGGACGTTAAGCAGCTGAGAAGTCGATTGCTTGCTTTTCCGAGCCATTGGATGATCGGGCTAATGTAATCCCTTACTCTTTCCTTCACAATACAATTGCCTGGAATTCATTTGATTGCTGGACCATTCGGGGATATTCACACGCCGTTAACAATCGCCATGGTGTTCTAACATCAATTATATTAACCCTATGTATATCAGCTATTTAGTGTATACTGATACCATTTTGTTTTATTGTATCCATTACTTACATTTTTGTTTCAATTCTCTCTTCTTTTTTTGGAATCTTTAAATTATATAACAACTTACATATTGCTATGTATCTGCCTTAAAATTTAGTCGGGATGCCAGGATAATCGCTGAAGGCAATTATCCGAAATTAATTTAATTAATTAATTGAGTCCTGCAAAACTATTATTATAATTGGATTATTTTCCAAAGGCTTTTTGTGTGTTTACCAGTCACCAATTAAATACCTTTACATTTATAAAATATTGTTACTAATAATATATAATATAATATAATAAAGGGTGGTATTGTGTAATATGATAGTAAATAAACTACATAAAGGAACTAAGTATTTATTTACAATGAATGATAAATAATGTTATTAAAACGACTGAAATGATTCAGATAATTGGTTTGCCATAAAATATTGTTTATATTATGAATTGTTA
The DNA here is from genome assembly GCF_000696795.3 of Halyomorpha halys. Lineage (NCBI taxonomy): Eukaryota > Metazoa > Arthropoda > Insecta > Hemiptera > Pentatomidae > Halyomorpha > Halyomorpha halys. The sequence continues at coordinate 12,542 of NW_027104651.1, read as the reverse complement.
CCTAATGTATCTAAATAGCTTCTGATTTGGATGATTCATATCGTGAGGTGTAGTAACTTGGGTGTAGCAGAGGAGTTCCATTTCTGAAGTGCCCTTCTCGAACTTCTAGACCCTGAGAGAGGGTGGGAAACAGTAATGATCGCTTTCGGTCTTTACCTACCTTAAAACCTTTTACATCAGGTGTGAACAACTGGTAAACAAGACTAATGTGGGATACAAACACAGGTGCCTCTGTGTGTGTTAAAAGGTTTCCTCGCAAATGTGGCTAAATCATATAACGACATTGATCATATTGTTGATGTCGAAATGTTAAAACCTCGATACATAACAATATTTTGATCGAGTCTGGCACCCACGACTGCTATACAAGATCCGTAAATACCTACTCCCTACATACTTCCTTATTATCCGTTCTTAGCCCTACAACAGATTATTTCATGTAAATCACAATATCACTTCTTTTTCTCTCTTTCCTCAGTCTGCTGGTGTACCTCAGGGTAGTATTGGTCCCATCCTCAATACAGTATTTACAGCTGACATACCAACCAATCCTAGCACAATCCTCACCTGTACTGTGTAAAATGACCCTTCCATATCACAAAATAACCCAAACCCTGCAATCCCGCATATCTACAATTTTAAGGGAAAATAGTCGCATCACAAAGGTCAAAAAGCTCATTTTTTTAATCTATCAAAAATTTGCATAACCGAATTTTTCTAGTATCAAACTGGAAGGTGGGTGGCCTTGAAGAAAGGTGCCGAAACTGGAGGATTAAAATAAATTCCAATAATATCCCACTCATTCTTGTCGAACAGATCCGTTACTTACTCCGTACCTGGACAAACGACTGACATGGAATCCTCATACAAGACTGAAAAGACAGGAAACTCCTCGTCGATTCCAACTATTACCCCATTTACTAGACAAACGGCCTAAGCTTCTGATCCATTACAAAGAACTGATCTACTTGACTATAATAAGTCCTATCTGAACATACGTAGTTCACCTTTAAACCATCAAATTCCTCTCGTAACCAATCCCTATAGTCCAAAATCTCAATGCTCCTTACTTTGTCACAAATGAGATCATCCATCAGTACCTCAAAATTCTATATGTTGCCGATTCGGGCAGAACCAGATAACAATTCTTCTATGATAAACTTTCCAACCACCCAAATCCACTTGTTTCTAACCTTGCTTCTCCTTTAATACCTGATAATTCCCTTAGGCCTCTAAAAATAAGAACACTGGAAGTTCAACAATGGATACATATCAATAATTAAAATAAAATAAACAGTTACATATTGTATATATTATGTTGTATAATTTTATATATTTTTTATTCTTATTTTCAAGCTCACTCCTCATTAAATGCATTAGCTCATTATTAATAATTTAAAATTCGTATCATGATAACTCATTTCATAAGCTTTTCATTTGTTTTATTTTATTTCATCGCCCAGTGGTTTACTGTTTTTAGCAAAAACGTCTAAATTGTTTAAATCTTGTGTTTCTCACGAATCCCTATATTATTTAGAGAACTGGATTCCATGGGACTTCTTTATTTTTTTTATATTTATTTTAATAATGTTTTCAGATGTAAAAATATAAATCATAATTTTTCCATAATTAAAATCATTTTTCTATAAATAAAATATCAATTATATTTCATTATACTTAATGTGATTATTATGTAACTCTTAGATTAACCATGTAAGTTCCACCAGGCCGATCTGGTATTAAATAAAAAAAAATGTAATTATTGTTCTTTCCTTATTTTAGTTACACCTTCCAAGAAGGCCCCTGACTTTATACGGCAATGAAACTTACACAAACGTCGCTCCTATACAATTTTATGGGAAAATAATCGCATCACAAAGATCAATAAAGCTCATCTTTCTAGTCTATCAAAAATTAGTAGAACAAATTTAGAAAAAAATGTTTCATGGAATAAACCTACTTTTGAAAATCTACGATTTGTCCACGTACTTTCGTTGGTATTGACTTGGCCGAAATATTTTTTGTTGAACAGTTTAAAACAAAATAACAACAAACAATAAAATCTAACTTTTTTCCTGATGCCAAAATAACGTCTGTAAGATTATGTCTATGACTCCCAAATTATTGTTTGATGGGAGAACCAATTACGGTGAACTCCCTTATAGGTATTAGAGTGTAATGAACCACACCCATCAACATGATTAGACGCATTTCATTTTGGAGGTTTTTTTTTTTACGCTTTCCACCACTTTGCTCCGCCCTAATAATCAATAATGTAACTAACTCATATTTCATTTCTTTTTTTCATTTCTGTGTGTTATTTTTGAACTGATCGATAGATGTCATTGGGTCGGACCATACTGTATGTACTTCTCTCAATAATTAAATAAATAAAAATAGTAAATTAAATAAATCGGAATAATAGTACTAAAAAATTAGCCAAGGAATGAATTTTGTTAGTAAAATTATGCTGATTTAGAAACATCTATTTTTATCATATTTGAGCCAATCAACACTATGAAGTCATTATCACAAAATTATATCATGTGCTATTATTCTTGAAGAGCAGCGATATCTCAATCACAAGTCAAAACGTCAAAAAATATTTATTATGGTTTGTTGTATTAATTTAATTCTCATCTAAAATTTACTAATTGGATTATAGTTAGGGAATATATATTATTTTCGTTTATATATTACTTTAAGCTGTTTGAATTGATAAAGCTTGAATAGTTTTATTTTTAATTGTAAGTATATAAATTTTAGAATGATATAAGGCTTTGCTAGGAAAAAGATTAATTTGATCTTTCTTCTTTGAAAGCCAAAAAGAAACCTCTCAGATTTCCTAATTTTAATGAATTTCTTAATAATTATTTTTTAAATTAATGAAGTGGTCTCTTTAAAACACTAATTTATGACATTTTCTGCGTTTTTTTCTCTTTTTAGGTCATTTAGCAGCCTTTGTACTTCAACCTTTTGTTTTTTATTATTTTAAATTAATAACATATTCTTTAATTATCATTATATATTAAGTTTTTTATTTTTTTTCAAGTTTTATTCATAAATATTCTTAAATAGTGATTTAATAATCATTTTTTGTCCCATTTCTAATTGAAACAAAACCCTACTTTGTAAGTCCCTACCTTGAAATTTATATATCGTTAATGTTTTTGTTGTACGATTTTTGTACGAAATGAACAATGCACCGTTTAAAATTTGTATGTAAGGGATATTTTATAATTGTAAAATAAATAAAAAATAAAAGGCTGAATATAAGAAGGATACTGTAAGAAATAAAAAACACAAAATTTTGTTTATATATTTAGTTTATATGAAATTATCCAATGCTAAAACTAACTGGAAAGTCCAACATTTCACAGCCATTTCTGGCCCTTTGCCATTTCCTAAAACATAAGCAATCCTTGTTCGGCCACCCTAAAATTAAACTAACGTTTTGCATTATTTCAAAGTAACTAAAACTTCCATTTGGTAAGAACTATGACATCATAAATATTAAAAACTTATCTCCATAGATACTTTTAAATATTCAATAAATATGCATAATTTTGTGATGCTTCAGTTTCTAAACGACTTCCAATTCTTTTGGAACAAACGTTGGCCCCAATGAAAATAATTTCATAATTCAAAATTGAAAACGTTTACCAAGCACATTATGTATACACACATAGTAGTGTAGCTTCCTCACTATTTCATACTAGTTTTTCTTTCTTTTTTATCCCCATATTTTCTATTTTGAGTGTTTTTTGTAGTAAATTATCATTTTTCTATATTCATCCATTGGTAATCAATATTTTAAGGTAAATTATTTGTTGGTTGAAAATAAAATCTAGGGCTTGGTCCATTGTTGCAGGATACATATATTCACGGAATTAGTTTTTCATGAAGTAGTAAAAGTAGTTGAAAAAGAGAAAAAAAAAACTTATCACCATATTCATATCCTAAACAACGTTTCCTTATTACAATTTTAATTTATTATTAATTATGGCGCCCATATTTGTAAGTCACCATTAAATTTTTTAAAAATTTGCTTAAAAATATTCTATATAAGTAACTTAAAAATGAGACATTTCCTGGTCGTATACTGTTTTGTTTCGGTGATAAGGATAGGCTCCCTAGCTCTTATGATTTGACATTTTTTGTGGGGTTATTTGAAGCCAAAGGTCTGTGCGTGCTTTGAAAGAGAAGATTCAACGCTGCATCAACGAAATTAAGCCACTGTTATGCAAAATGTTAATGGAATATTTCGATAAAAGGTTGCGTATTCGCCAGAAAATTTTGGAAGGGATTTGCCCTATGTATTATTCTGTGTACTTTACGATTCAATAAAAAAAAACTGTGTTGGTTATTTAGTTCAAATTTAGCGTTAACATTGGGACACTCTATTCTATTAGTTCTAATCTTTCATACAATTTTCTAAGCATATTTTTATAATCTTTTTATACTTAACAATATTTTTATTTTTCCCGATGAAGTCCTTTGCAGATATCAGGATTGAAAAAACGTGTGTTATTAATTAATAGTTGTATTTCCCTATATTTGTAACTTTGTTGACTGCCACCCGGACTATCTTCCTAGATTTAATTACATACAGTCAAATTACCTTATTACTCGATGAATTTTAAATTTCATACAAAATGATTTAATAAAGTTAAAAAAAATTTAAATATTCATTAAAAATATGTTTTCTTTGTAAATTAAAAACACTACTGGTACAAAGACTTTTGAATCGATTATGAAGTTTTTTTTTTTATCATTTTCATTTTCGAAATTCAGTTCTTGATCACTGAGTGTTCACCTGTTCGTTTATTCATAAAAAAAAACGTTTTCCACTTTTGTTAGAACTGATCCAATTTAAACTATGTTTTGTTTTGTATTAAATTATCTTTCAAATGGATGGCAATAATCTTTTTAATAGAACGTTTAGTTTTATTGAGAAACTTAATCGATAAACCGGTGAGCGTTATACAGTTTTTACCACCATTTACGATCCGATTTAACTTTTTTAAAATCACCTTGTTATTCTATTTTCATTATAGAATATATCTGCATCCTTCTAGTTACAAACAGATAGTATGCAAAAGTTAAAACACAAACGAAGCATAGCTCGCCCATTGGATGGCTGCCAACAATCGATAGCCGATTGTGTAAGGAAGACAGATAGTGTAATTGCCGGGATCATGCACGGCTTTGTCCTTCGTTAGTGAATGTATAGCTTGTGAAAGCAGAATATATTGTTCGCTCAATTATCTGCCTCTTGTACTCTGTCAGTTTTCATTCCTAATTTTATGTTGTGAAGATATGTTTGTAATTGATAATATTAGAAACTATTATTTTTTTTTTCTTAAAATGTTTAGAAATTAAACAAAAGTTAAAAAAAGAACTGTGATTGGCACAGTTCCACAACTAAGCCCGCAATCTTTCATTTTTGTTTTGAAAACAAACGACTAGTGTTTTAATTAATGCATTATTAGAACACAAAAAAAAAACCGTTTACCCAATGCCGAGGGTTGTAAAAAAAACGTTAAGGAGCACAAAAACTACTTTTATTATCTGGATTATCTCTATAGGAAGTTTGGAAAGTCAATTCATAAAATAATTTTTCTTTTGAGGACTTTCAATTTAATGAAAATTTTTATTAAAATAATCACCACATGGTACAACGTTTCGGGACCACTGTCCCATATTCATGCACCTTGAACCTATAACAATAACAAAACTATCATAACAACAATGTCCATCTCTATTCATTATAGTTCACACAGTGACATGATTTCCTAGAAGAAATTATGAGGTGAATATAACTGTGTGAACTATAATAAATAGAGAAGGACATGGTTGTTACGATATTTTTGTTATTGTTATAGGTTTAAGGTGCATGAATATGGGACAGTGGTCCCGAAACGTTGTACCATGTGGCGATAATTTTAATAAAAAAATTCATTAAATTGGAAGTCATTAACCTCAAAAGAAAAATGTTTTTATGAATACTTTTATTATATAGTAAGTGAATTCCCATTCAAATTTATGGCAATCTAACTCAATCTAGAAGAGATTTAAAGGTTCTTAAATATGCCTTAAACCTTTAACTTAAACTTAAATTTTCCCACATCACCACCCTCGAAGAATGGTGCCAAAACTGGAGGATTAAAATAAATTCCAATAAATCCCACCTAATCACATTTACCCTTCGTCGTAAACCTTCGTCTTGCCCTACAGTATCTTTTAATAATACCCCACTCATTCCTGTTGAACAGATACGTTACTTAGGACTAAATCTGGACAAACGACTGACATGGAATCCTCATGCAAGACTGAAAAGACAGGAAACTGCTCGTCGATTCCGACTGTTTGCAACATTTACTAGACAAACGGTCCAAACTTCCAATCCATTACAAAAGACTGATCTACATGACTATTATAAGGCCTATTTGGACATACGGAGTTGAGCTATGGGGCTCCACTAAACCATCTAATTCCTTTCGAATCCAATCCTTACAGTCCAAAATCCTTCCTAAAATCCTTAATGCTCCTTACTTTGTCACAAATCGAATCATCCATCAGGACCTCAATGTCCCCTATGTTGCCGATTTGGCCAGAACCAGATACCAATCCTTCCATAATAAACTTCCCAACCACCCAAACCAACTCGTTTCTAACCTGGCTTCTCCTTCACTACCTAATAATCCTCCTAGACGTCTGAAAAGAAGATGGCCTCGAGATCTTCTCCTTTAGAAATGTTTTTGGAGTTCTATCAATGGGTAGATTCTCTACATGTTCTTATCATGTCATAATATCACTTACAGCAAATTTACTTGATGTGTATATATGTATACAGTTGTGAATATCAATAAATAAATTATAAAAAAAAAACTTAAATTTTTTTTTATGTTAAATACCTTAAAATGGTTGAGGGAAATCCAAAAGGACACTTTTCTAACAACACCAAGTCTGTCCAGAACTAAATATTGTACAATCTATTTTAAATTTGAAGAGCTGTACAGGATCATAAAGCCTCAAAAATGTGCTTGAAAAAAGTCCTCTGTACCAGGACGAAATGCATTCATAGTTATTTAATTCAATTTGTAACAATCGCGAAAACTTAAGAAATCATTACCTATTTTTTTAAAATTTTATTATTATTATTTTTTTTTTATGGCGGTCCGCGACAGCATGACTAACACGTGTTTGTGGCCCCTATGAAAAAAAGGTTGAGCAGCATTGATAAAGCAGTGGGGACAATATTTATTTACACTAATACATATGATATATCGGATAGCCAAAATTCCCAGGTTCTTTCTAATGACATCAATGCCTTACTACCCTATCACGCTTCGTTAGTGAGCTCATCACTGCAGTAATTTACAGCATATATTTTTTAAAGGCAATTCAGCTCTTAGACTTATACAGCCACACCAAAAGAAAAGAGTTCACGGTTTTGTCAAATCTCTGGCTCGTCGTATAGATATTTTGTGGGATAAGCCACCAGCCTGCTTTACAGGAGGTTCATCATCGCAATAATCATCTTGTTTATCCCCACATCATTTGTGATCATCTAATCTAAAATTTCTAAATGATGAAGATAATTTTCATCACTTCCGACAAGCACGATTTTGCTTTTGGGGTGTCTGATGATGAAGTCTTTCTTCTTCAACTCCTTATTCTATTATATTTTTTTTTATTCTTACATCCAAAATTTGGTTTGATCAGGATGGACCATATTCTAGGCTACAAGATACATAGAAAACAAATTAATAAAAACTTAAATTAATATTAAAAAGTGGGAGTGAGTAGGTCATTGGTAAAGGACCTCGGCTCAAATCCAGCTGTGGCAAATAATTTTTTTTGTTTCACTGTAGCTGTGAGCCATCCGGTATCCGGATGACTAATGGCAATGACATTGTGACATTTAGTATGACGCTGTCGCTAAATATCGCCGGTGGAAGACGATGTCCTGAGGAAGCTATCATATTAAAGAAGCTTTAATCCGTCGTGCTGCAGCGTATTTCTCTTTTTCAGTTCTTTTGGACTAAGGAAGCATAAATACAATTATGGGTGATTTATCATTACCCATAATATTTAACTCTCTTCATTTAAGAAATCTTTTAAATTAAAGAATTGGACATAAAAGTCATTCGACTTGAGAACGCTTTTATGTCCAATCCTTAACTCCATTGAATAAAAAAGCGACAAAAAACGAAACCAGGATTTAACGGAGGGGGAATATCAGTACCCAACTGCAATTTTCCAGCAGCCACTTGCATCTGAAATGCAATTTTTTTCGGAAGCGATTTGGTTACAAATGAATGTATATACAGCAGCACTGCTCAACTGCTACCAACCTATTACGCAAACAAGAATTGCAAATGGGCGCTAGGTCTAGAATCATCTAACTTCAGATTTATGTGAAATATGCAAATGGTTTATAAACCGGATAATTAACATCAATATAATATGAGAAACAGACAAGGCAATAATCTTTTAAAAATGTTGATTAGTTTGCTTTATTTATATTGGCTTTAGGAACTGTAAAATAATTTACAATGTTCTGAGATTCACGAGTATGGTAGGAGTATGCACGAGTACAAGCATAGTAAATATTTATTACTAAGTTACTTATTGTAGCTGGTTCAAACGTCGTGCATTATGATTTTTGAGTTCTACTATGCAAATTCAGTACACTATGTGCTTTCGTGATCATTCCATCCGAGAAAAACATTCCTTCCACAAAAAAAGAAAAAAAAATGTCCCAGATATTATTTTCTTAGCTCACCATTCTACCTTGAAATTGTTCATTAATATACTAGGATAAAATTGAAAAATACTAATAATTAATATGGAAACAATTTATTTATAGACTGGTGTGAACGCCTGTTAAATGCTAGGAACTGGTATCACATTTAGGGGAGATGAGATTTAAGAGGTTCTGTTGTAATAAATAAAATTTTCAGCACTGGGTATTCGGATAGTAAGAAACAGGAAGATGAATCGTTGAGATTGAAAGGAATGAAGAATACAGTTTATTCTATTGTTAGTTAACTATAAGAAAAAACCATAAGCATAAAAAAATTACAAAGCTCCGTCTTAAATGTTCCATTTTCCCTCCAGTTTTGTTTAGAAATCATAGAAAAAAAGTAATCGAATTGTTTCATGAATGCATAAAACCGCGAAAAAATGGCTGGAGGGGGGGGGGAATAGTTGAGATCCACAAATTGACTTTGTCAACACAAACGAGTTTTTAACTCTCAAACTCCATTAGGAGAGATTGTAGTGGTACAAACAATTTTTGAGACCTTCAAAAGGCACTTCTGGCGGTTCGCATATACATTTAATCTATGTAATTCTATTCTTATGGCTGTGAGAATGTAAAAAAAAAAAAAATAAAAATAAAGCTATGCTAACAAATACTAGGAGGAAAATTAATAACCAACAAATTGTTCTTTTGTAACACCAATTTCCACCTCTCTAACACAATTTAAAAGGACTCCTGGTTTTGTAACAACGGATGTTTGTTTAAATTATAAATAAAACAAAAATAATAGTACATGGGCCGGGGAGAAAAGAAGGCAGTTATTTCTTCCCAATTTTTGATTACTTTAATGAAAACTATGTATAATTACTTGTCGAAATTGATAAACCTTCCAAGTATAGGTAGGGGAAATAAAAAATGGTGGTTGTTTGAAAACATTTAAAAAAATAATTTTTTATTCGGTGGTCAATATCTTTAAAATTACCAACAGCACAAGAAAACCTAAGAAGAAATGATTTAAATAATACTAAATTTGTTAAAATATGAGCCCTTATTGAGTTTTTACGTTCAATAGTTCCTGAGATGAAGTTTTTAAAAAGCAAGATTTCATAAAATATTTTTATGATATTCGCATATGAACAACTACAAATCAATTTCTTTTAGCAAATATCATAATAAATACTTACTACTCCTGTGAATATAAGTGTCCTAACTACTTCATAGTACGTTTAACAAGCTTCAATTTGAGTGCTGGCAATTACTCTTCTTTAAATCTCGTCATCTTTAGGTTTTCTTGATGTCCATAATTTTAAAATATTGAGCTCCGAATGAAAAATTATTTTTTTTTTACGTCTTAAAATAGCCGCCGCCAGTACTTGACAGACTCATCAATTTTGACTAGTAATTACACATAGTTTTCATTAAGGTAATAACAAATTGGTGTGAAAGAGCTGCCTTTTTCTTCTCTTGGGCTCCAGCCCCATTTGGCAATGCAGATGGAAATAATTGGGTTTTTTATAGTCATTAACTATCTAAAACACTAATTAATCTTTAAAATAGTAACTTCTGAAATTATTTCTTTAGTCTTATTTCTTGAAAATGTTTCAGAATCAAAGTTTCATTTAAGTGTGTTTCAATTTTTTATACAATATTTTTCCCGATTTTATTTATGAATCAACTTACGTTCAGCTTTTATTAACAACACTATGCATCTAAACATATAAATGATTTTTCCACCATTATATCATGAATGTGAGAAAAATTACAATTCCTAATAAAAATATACAATTTCAAAGTGATAGAATTCATGTTCAATATAGTCGAGAAATTATCAAACGGGGAAATTTTTAAACCAAACAAAAAAACAACTCGTATATAAGAATTATTTTAAAAAAATATTCTGCTAATCTTCGCCAATAGTTAGTTTTTTATTTTACGTTTATGAACGTTATAAACAGTAATGCTTATTGTTTCCGGTTCGAATTCTGTGTTTTTATCCAATCGGTTTTAATTTAAATATTTCATGATTATCTATCTCTTTTTTAGTTTCTTTTAGTTACTAATATTATTTCTATTTAATTCTTTATAAATTAGACATGTCAATTTAGGTTACAAATTAATTCCAGATGCAGCCTAAGAAATGCATTTTTTTTTCATCCCAAAGGTGATGATTTCAGGCATTGTCAGATCATTGGAAAACTATATCACTATGATAAAATTTATACGACTTTCTCGTTTATGGATTACTGGAACTCTTCATGTAGCATTCTAAATAAACATGTCTTGACAAATAAGGGCTTATATATCTACCAGAGATAAATTTATTCTGTCCTCGGGCCGTTTAAAAAGATAGAAATAAATGTACAAAGAAAAAAAAAAAAAAAAAAAAGGAAAAAAGGCTAATGAAGGGAAAGGTAAAGCCAAGTTACCTCTCGAATG
>NW_027104651.1:0-1201 GCF_000696795.3 Halyomorpha halys | reverse complement strand
AAATCAACTGTTTAAATTTAAGAATAATAATTAATAATTAAAGTAGTCATAGGAAATTTTAAAAAGTTAATTAGATTACCTTATAATATAATGAGAAAATAAAAACTCTAAACAATCTTCCAATAATTCTACTAAATCCATTTTATTCTAATAACATTCAATGTTTAATAAACGTTAATCCTAACGAAAAGAAATCGTTGTTATATATTTTAGGCTTTGCCTTTAACAATAACATTTAATTTATTTGTATACCCCCAAACTGGTAGTTTATGACATACAGTAAAAAATGTGTTTGGTTTTTCTAAAGGTAACCAAACCATCATAAAATTCATCCCTTCCCCCTCTAAGGCTGGATTAGAACCGGCGTTTCAAACTTAAGGCTTCTAAGGTGACGGCAACAAACGACCTCAATTTTTTTTAGCTGTATTGAATACAATAAATTTAACAAACACAATTCTAATCCACTTGTACTACCTATATGTTTCTATTAAAGATCTATATATTACATAGATATCCATTAAGCGTTCACCACCAATCAATGTGGAACGAAAATCTGAATTCATTCTTATATTGAGTATTTTTATTTGGCAAACAATATACTGGTAAAAGAAGTAACATTTTATTTATGTTAGTGTTAAAGCTACCTCAAATCGACTGTCTTTTTGTTGGAAGGGTTTAAAATGAACAAAAACAAACTGCCTCGGATTAAACATTTATTTGGTTCAATTTAAACATTTGAAAACTAAAACTAAAATATACAAGTAAAAATAAAAAGGCCTTTCAGATAAAAATAAAATTAGATAAATAAATCAAGAAAACAAAAGAGATAAATTTACAAACAATATAAATATGTAAAATAAATACTGCTCGACGAAACGTTTGCTCCACTCCGATAGATCCGAGGAAGAGTGCTGCCGAGATAGGTCGCAGCTCTTGTTGCTAAATAAATCGCTGCAATGGTCCAGAGTGGATGTAGTGGCAGTAGTGAGAATACGGGCGAGCTGGGACACCGATTTGGGCAGCCAATCAGAAGCCAGCATTTTGATGACGTCACACATGGCGGGAGATTTGAATTCGAATATTCGGCCCGACCCACCCTTAACCACCCACGTGGTCTGTCACGTGGTCTATCACGTGATCATTAGGCAGCCAATGGGAGGCCAGTATTTGGTCACGTGACCCCCTGGCGGGGGATTTAAAT
>NW_027104650.1:14069-14439 GCF_000696795.3 Halyomorpha halys | reverse complement strand
TAGATAATTATTTGTTCTTCAGTTGTAGCCTCTAGCTTTGTTTAGATATCCTCAAATAATATTCTGCTATTAATCTATACTGAACGAGAACTATTTTATTAAATTTAAATAAATTAGTATACACTACGATAATCAGACCAATTTGGACATATGAAATTGAGCTCTGGGGCTCCACCAAACAATCAAATTCTTCCCGCATTCAATCCTTACAGTCCTTGATGCTGCTTATTACGTTACAAATAAACTCATTCACAAAGACTTTAACATCCCATTCGTTGCAGATTTGGCTCAAAACAGATATGCGTCTTTTCATTCCAAACTTCTTACCCATCCTAACCCATTAATACTTAATCTTTCATCCTTAACAATC
>NW_027104650.1:11092-12123 GCF_000696795.3 Halyomorpha halys | reverse complement strand
TAGTCAACTGAAATAGATAAAATATAATTTATTTATAATCTTAATATTTTCTTGAGACTGGTAAATTTGTTTAAAATAAATAATTCAAATTCTATCCATTATAGCCTCAAAACCTTTTATTTCTCTTATAAGTCCGACGTTTCGGCCAATCCGGCCATCTTCAGGGACAATCTGCTTAATATAACTTTGAAATTATATAATTTAAAAAACTCTAAACTCCATGCAGGCTATTCTGCCCAGGTCAAAACAACAATTTCTAATTAGTCAATATCACTAAAAGGTGATCACTAAGGTAATAAAAGTTTAAGGTATAGTGTCTGTGATAAGTGATTTTGATTTTGTTTTAACTGAATATTGACTAATTAGAAATTGATGTTTTTGACCTGGGCAGAATAACCTGCATGGAGTTTAGAGTTTTTTAAATTATATAATTTGAAAGTTGTATTAAGTAGAGCCGGATTGGCCGAAATGTCGGACTTATAAGAGAAATAAAAGGTTTTGAGACTATAATGGATAGCATTTAAATTATTTATTTTAATAAAATATAATATTGTAGAGATAAATTGTTTTGTATAATTCTTATCACTACAATATTTCTTATTGTATAATATTTCAACATCTATTATCTACTTAATTTATTTATGTATGTTTACAATTTTATTTGTTATTATTTAATTTTTATTTTGGTCCGAATCAAGATGATTATCTCGTTTTTATTCTGTAAATAAATGACTTAGTAACCAAGTTAAATGTCAAAATTCCCTTAATAATTTCGCTAAAAGTCCAACGTTTCGGCCTATTCAGCCTCAAGGACAATCTAATAATTAACAGCATTTATTACACATATATTCATTTTTACACTATTTTAAAGGAAATGACAGGAGGAGAAAGATAAATTTACAATTATTTTCTAATTAAGGTTTGCAAACACCATTAGGAAGATTGTTTATAAAGGCTTTCCTTTATTAGTTTTTTTTTGTTCTTGAGAGCATCGTTCAAAAAGACTCCGTCGATTTGAGGTGGATTTAAAA
>NW_027104650.1:7790-8286 GCF_000696795.3 Halyomorpha halys | reverse complement strand
CAACCCTTTATGGTATAATATAATATTATATTATAATAATAACAACGCTTATGACCAATAGGCTATTAAAATTTTATAACTGATAACCAATTGAATAAATTTCAAATTCAAATTTGTGGAACTATTTGGCCAAGGATTCCTTAATAAGCTATTAATAAATGAAGCGGTCCCATCCTTTTAAGATTATCCTTAATCGGCTCAAAGACCGAAGAAGTCCTTTGCGGGAGAGGTCGCTCCTTATCAGCTGTTCGACCGGTCCTTCCTCTCTCAGTTCCTACTCTCTACCGTCGTATTATACATACAACTGATGACAACCTACATTGTGGGTCGAATCGTCTGCAATAAATAGATAGTTTAAAATTATGATTTTCTTCTCGACCGTAGCCTATGTTGCTATGTTTAAAGTAAACGAAAGAATTTTATAAGCTAACAGATTGTGTTATAAAATCACTATTAATATATCAATTGAAGCAAGAGGAACAGAAAAGTAATGCTG
>NW_027104650.1:4215-5490 GCF_000696795.3 Halyomorpha halys | reverse complement strand
TGATATTTTATTTTTGTCTTTATTTATTCACATCTGTTATAGTCTCGAGACATACAGAAGTGGTAGTATCAAATATTTTTTTATAAGAGAGTTATAATAATGTTGGGTGAATCTGTAATTATAAGTTTTAATATTTAATGGATACCCCTACATACTTCCTCATTATCCATTCTTATCTCCGACAGATCATTTCAAGTAAATCACAACAGCGCTTATTCATCCCTAATCCGCCAGTCAGCTGGTGTACCTCAGGGTAGTATCCTTGGTCCTATCCTTTATACAGTTTTTACAGCTGACAGCCCAACCCATCCTCATATTATTCTCAGCACGTATGCCAATGACACATGTCTATTGTCAGTGAAGAATGATCCTTTCATTGTATCCCAAACCCTCCAATCCCACATAACCACCTTGAAGAATGGTGCCGAAACTGGAGGATTAAAATAAATTCAATAAATCCCACGAAATCACATTTACCCTTCGTCGTAAACCCATGACCTCTTCCCCTACAATATCCTTTAATAATACCCCACTTATTCCTGTCGAATAGATCCGTTACTTAGAACTACATCTGGACAAACGACTGACATGGAATCCTCACACAAGACTGAAAAGAAAGGAGACTGCTCGTAGATTCCGACTATTACAACATTTACTATACAAACTGTCTGAATTTCCAATCCATTACAAAAGACTGATCTACATGACTATTATAAGACCTATCTGGGCATGCGGAGTTAAGCTTTGGGGCTCCAATAAACCATCAAATTCCTCCCGAATCCAATCCTTACAGTCCAAAATCCTTCGTTAAATCCTTAATGCTCCTTACTTTGTCACGAATCAAGTCATCCATCAGGACCTCATTGTCTCAAATATTGCCGATTTGGCCATAACCAGATACCAATCCTTCCATAATAAACTTCCCAACTACCCAAATCCACTTGTTTCTAACCTGGCTTCTCCTGGCTAATAATTTTCCTAGGCATCTGAAAAGAATATGGCCTTGAGATCTCCTCTAGAAATGTTGTTGGAGTTCAATTAATGGGTAGATTCTCCACATGTTTGTATCATGTCACTATGTGAGGATGGCGTGGTTGGCCGAAACGTTGGACATTTAAAGAAATAATAAAAAAATTTGGATACTATACTACGATACAACTTATTATAATTATCATTTCGATATATTATATGTATTATAAGAAGAATAATAACACCGGCGAACATGAATTTGGCGTACAGTATCAATTGTTCTTCCCCATGGAGATATCCAAGGCA
>NW_027104650.1:2503-4165 GCF_000696795.3 Halyomorpha halys | reverse complement strand
TCCTCCATTGCCGGCATCAGCATAAGCCGATCCGCTGATATTTTATTTTTGTCTTTATTTATCCACATCTGTTATAGTCTCGAGACATACAGAAGCTAGTAGAAGGTAGTATCAAATATTTTTTGATAAGAGAGTTATAATAATGTTGAGTGAATCTGTAATTATAATAATATACTTGACTCCCTGGGAATCATCCACCACCACCTGCATGGAAATTAATGAGTGGGGGAGTTATCCAGAGGAGGGATGGCATGCATGCATCGCATATCTTATTTGTTGTTTTATTTATTTATTTACTACTTTGTTATTTTTTATATTCTAATATTTGTTATATAGGGGAATTTGTTTATAAAATGAAATAAGGGTTGTAAAATGGAGGGGAAAGAAAAAAAAAGGAATAAATTGAAAAGCTTGTATTTAGTTTGTTGACTGATATTAATTGTAAAAGAATACTGTGGGGGAAAAAATGTTATCTTTCTATTATATTGTATGATATCAAAAAATGTAATTTATAAATTTATATATGTCCGATGATATATTGATTAGTATGCTGTGTAATGTAGCAACCTTATGTATTTGGGCAGCATGATTGAATAAATTTCTTTCTCTCTAATATTTAATGGACCCCCTACATACTTCCTCATTATCCATTCTTATCTCTCCGACAGATTATTTCAAGTAAATCACAACAGCGCTTATTCATCTCTAATCCGTCAGTCAGCTGGTGTACCTCAGGGTAGTATTCTTGGTCCTATCCTTTATACAGTTTTTACAGCTGACATCCCAACCCATTCTCATATTATTCTCACCACGTATGCCAATGACACATGTCTATGGTCAGTGAAGAATGATCCTTTCATTGTATCCCAAGCCCTCCAATCCCACATCACCACCTTTGAAGAATGGTGCCAAAACTGGAGGATTAAAATAAATTCCAATAAATCCCACCAAATCACCTTTACCCATCGTCGTAAGCCCGTGACCTCTTGCCCAACAGTATCCTTTAATAATACCCCACTTATTCCTGAAGAACAGATCCGTTACTTAGGACTACATATGGACAAACGACTGACATGGAATCCGCATACAAGACTGAAAAGACAAGAGACTGCTCGTCGATTTCGACTATTACAACAGTTACTAGACAAACTGTCTAAACTTCCAATTTATCACAAAAGACTGATCTACATGACTATTATAAGACCTATCTGGACAGGCGAAGTTAAGCTTTGGGGCTCCACTAAACCATCAAATTCCTCTCGAATCCTATCCTTATAGTCCAACCTGGTTTCTCCTTCATTACCTAATAATCCTCCTAGGCATGTGAAAAGAAGATGGTCTCGAGATCTTCTCCTCTAGAAATGTTATGGAAGTTCTATCAATGGGTAGATTCTCCACATGTTTGTATCATGTCATTATATCACTTAGAGCAAATTTACTTGTTGCATATATTTTTATACAGTTGTAAATAACAATAAATAAATTATTTTAAAAAAAGATGGTCCTTGAGGATAGCGAGGTTGGCCGAAATGTTAGACATTTACAGAAATAATAAAGAGTTCTTGAAACTTTACTGGAATACAAATTATTTTATTTAAATTATTATAATTATCAAATCGATATATTATATTATATGTATTATAAGAAGAATAATAACACCGG
>NW_027104650.1:0-410 GCF_000696795.3 Halyomorpha halys | reverse complement strand
AGTCTGAAGTGGTACCAAACACTTCAGTCTGACCAAATCACCTCCCTGCACAACTGTTGCTCTAGTAACAGTACTTCCTTACAGAGGACTGTACTACTCACTCTTCATAGGTTATAGCGGTACATATTTATTTATTTATTTATATTCATATTTCTTTGTTTCTTTTCATTAGATAACTTTATATTTTTATTTCTTTATTATGTTATTTTACTTAAATATTTAATTACCTAAATATACGTTTTATTTTCCACTACTTTCATTACTTTATTTTAATTTTGTACAATTAGATACTTAAATCTTCTGTTTTTTTTTTTATTCCCCAGTCAATCACAAAACAGACAAACAAAACTTATCCCTAGCCTATTCCCAAATAGTTAATTTATTAAAGCACCCATAATTTATTTTATTTT
>NW_027104649.1:332513-332717 GCF_000696795.3 Halyomorpha halys | reverse complement strand
AGTAAAGTTAGTCTATAGGGCCAAGTTGGAAGTTAAACTTAAAGATACCATTTAACACAAAGATATCCTCAACTCTTCGAACCTGATCTGTTTTAAGTGGAATTAGTATCTGTAATCTGATGTTTATCTCAATTGGTATCTGTAACTTGATGTTTAACACAATTGATTTCAAAATCTTAATGATCTCCGAACTGATTCACTAGT
>NW_027104649.1:332105-332463 GCF_000696795.3 Halyomorpha halys | reverse complement strand
GACCACCTTCTGTCCACCCAATTCCGGAAGAATAACAATTGAAAGTTTCAAACAAGGTTTATATATTTTCTGTACTTAATCTCTTAGATTTTTATGTATTCTTGTAAATATATACATTAGCAGAAATAGCACCTTTCCATTTATTAGTTTTAGTTTAATTATATTTGATTTTTTTTTCTATCACTTATTATCAGAAGTGTTAGTTATCTTATGTTTTTTTATGATATGTCATATGTTTTTACTTAATTGTTTCTTATTTTATATATTCTGTTCATTATTGTTGTTCATTTTTATCTTTTAAAAATACATTAGCAGAAATAGTACCATTTATTAGTTTTAGACATATATATATATGACT
>NW_027104649.1:329443-330218 GCF_000696795.3 Halyomorpha halys | reverse complement strand
TTAAAAAAATATATATTATTCTATTTATAATCTTATAGACTTTCTTGAGACTGGTTAATATTGCTTAAATAAATAATTTAATTTTTATCCATTTTAGTCTCAACACATTTTATTTTTCTTAAGTCCGACGTTTCGGCCAATCCGGCCATCCTCAGGGACAATCTACCACAAAACAGCTTTTATTACGTGTATGTTCCTCAACAATTAAATTTTTTTGATTTTGAAAATACAATGATTTTACATAAATATAAATACATAAAAAAATAATACATTCAAAAGGAAAATACTTCCATCCATACAATCCATTTACATTAATTAATATTATACAGTGAATTTCAAAGCAATCACAAGAAATCTGAACCAACACTATGCAGATATATTAAGTAAAATTAATAGATGAAAAATGTAGGATACATTAAATGTGGATAGTTATAATTAACCTTGATGGGATTTTTACTAATGAAATAAAGAGGAAAATTAACAAATATATTGTTATAATATATAATTTTAATGCTTGAACTGAGTGGAGGAAGGTTACAAGCATTGTTGTGATAAAGTTTTAACAAATAGTGACTGTGAGATAAAGATCTTTATCACTACTTCCTGTATACGCGACGTATTTGAAATCGTTATAAAACCGTTACGTGCTTCCCACCTCCTCCCCACTCCTGCGCGCTTCGGCTTCAATGTTTCTGTCTGTTCAACTTATTCATTTGGACAGGTATGTTGTCCAATATGGCTCTCTGCTCATTTATTGTCATTTTATTTCATTATT
>NW_027104649.1:329029-329393 GCF_000696795.3 Halyomorpha halys | reverse complement strand
TTTTCAGTAACCCCTGATGAAGTAGAGCGAAACGTTAGCTCACAGTAAGTAATTTTAGTTCTTTTGATCTTCCTTTTATTTTAAAATTATTTCTCCACCTCAAAGCACTAAAAATGAAAAAAAATATATGTTTTTTAAAATTTATATATTCGACCGCAATCTGTTAACCAAATAATTCCCTTTTTAATTATGCAGTATATAATGAGCGCGAACACACAGAAGACGTAATTTCATATTATTATTTTTTTTTTGTTATATATAAAGCACAAAGTAAAATACTAAATTACAAAGAAATAGAAAGAACACCTACAAAATAATGGAGAGATTGAATTAAAAAATTATGAATTTTACAAACAATTACAAA
>NW_027104649.1:326009-326761 GCF_000696795.3 Halyomorpha halys | reverse complement strand
AATGAGAACGAGAAGGGAGACTTACGTTGTGGCGTAGAAGGTGGGCTAGTAACTGATTGATGTAAGAGTATATTTGAAATTTCCGCTAGAGTGAGCTACTAGCCTGCGGTTAGAAACGTAACTGTCAAGAATGACCGCTATGGCACAACAGTTGATATGATATATCAATGATAAAAAGGTCAAGTTATAGTTTTAAAAGAAATACATAAAAACCAGTGATATGTAAAAATACGGAGCCCAAAGGTCAAAAAATTATGAATACAAATTAATAAGAATAATACATATTTTTATATAAACAATAAAATTGAAAATAGATAATGATTGATAAAAGAAAATGAATTATGGGTGCTTTAATAAATTAACTATTTGGGAATAGGCTAGGGATAGGTTTTGTTTATCTGTTTTGTTATTATCTGGGGAATCACGGTCAACTATCTACACCTCAAATATATATATATATTATGAAAATTACTTATGAAACTTATAGTTTATGAAAATTACTTAAAATATTTGGACTAAAAAAGAATAAATTAAACGGAGAATATAGAAGTTACGCAGCGCTGAAATGAGGGAATGCATCCAATTAATATAATTCACGTTATGTTATTACGGCGAATAAGATTTTTTTATTTTTTTTGTTTTTTATTTATTTAATGTAATTTACAACTGTACAAAATAATACAATAAGTAAATATGTTGTATGTTTCGTGTACACTTGAAAATCTTGGGAAGGAACCACCCATTGGTGGTAC
>NW_027104649.1:325390-325959 GCF_000696795.3 Halyomorpha halys | reverse complement strand
GATTTATGATTATTTGTAATTGCAACTTCTGTTGTTGGGATATACCTCAGTCATGATGTGTTCCTTCATATCTACTGTTCTCCTCTTCTGTCTCTTTTATATTAGCGAATGTCGATCAAAGAGTTTCAATCCTCAAGCGTATCGCCTAGCTCTTGGAAGGAGGATTGTTTACGCTTCCAGAATGCAACCCTGAGATAAATCCGAGACCACCTCGTCATTGCTTTGTAGGGAGATCAACATATACTGGTGATTCAGAGTCTGATAACTATCGCGTAGCAACATTTCAGCATGATACTGGTCCGAGAAATATGAAAAAACTAAGGATGGCTCAAAGGAATAAAAATGAAGATGATAATTACATGGAGGAATATAATAATAAAAACAATAATCACCGACAGCTCGAAGCTTCTCCTAATGCAAAGTATTCTAAGAACCTAAACTTGGGGGTCTCCAGATGGATGAGAGTCTTGTACCAGACAGGGGTGAATACTCTAAAAGTAAAAAGACTATGGTGGAAGATTATTGGTTGACCGTGTGTAAAGATGAAAGGAATATAAAGGGAGATAACA
>NW_027104649.1:319541-320237 GCF_000696795.3 Halyomorpha halys | reverse complement strand
TGAGGAAAATATGGACAAAATTCTGAATAATAACATCGAAACTCTAGAGTGTAGGTTAGCCACCAGGATAGATCACCTAAACGATAAATTAGAAGAAAATTCAGAAGAAGAAATAATTGAAGTTCCACTACCTGAAGCTCATAGTGAAACTGTTAAAGCCTCAGAAGAACCAGAAAGCCCCGTTGAGCAGGGAAACCCGGATATTTATCATCAAGAAATCAGGAAGGAACATAATCAAATTGAAAATACGACCTGCGAGATAGAGTCTGATGAAAAGCTGCACCTAACCCCCATTAGTCTAAAGGAGATTCTCCAGAAGAAGAACCGGCCAACTCCGATAGCGTATTTATACCTGGTAAAAGAAAGTATAGAACTCAAGCAATTCGGATTGTACAAACATGAATCGGGAATTAGGAACAAAGAAAATTCAGGAAAACGGAAGAAGAAAAAAGGTACTAGTATAAATGGGATTGAACGGTTTTTGTACATAAGTGTGCCGCTTACAGAGGATGCTCGTAATTATCTCAGGGGGAAGGTTAAGAAAAAAATCTAGTAGCCTTTAGTAGCCTGGTTGAGAATATTGTTATATCTTGGAATATGGAAAATGGATTTAAAATATTGGAAATAACTATTCATTAACAGTCTGAAGGTCTTGATATATAAAATATATATTACTAAAATTAATATTTAAAAATA
>NW_027104649.1:317992-318385 GCF_000696795.3 Halyomorpha halys | reverse complement strand
TTTGGTCTGATATACCAATTTAATATAACTAGAAGTATCAAATGATATCCGTGATACTGAGATATAGGCATATTTCATTAGGTTTAAATGCTAGGTTTGATACGATGTATTAATTTAAAATAACTAGCGGTATTATGTATTGTATAGTTGGATAATTCTCAATAGGCGAACCATTACTTGAGACCTAAGTGCATGACCTGTATAATATATTGTATAAATAGTTTACCTATTGTATAAATGTTTCATAGGTCGTTTCAATATATGGTAGAATACGTGAGTGTAAATTGCTAAAGATATTACATATTGTACAGTTCATAAATATCAAACGTATGAGTGAGTAAAATTTTAAGGAAAGATGCATCTAACATGTCTTATAGGTAATACCTGTATATA
>NW_027104649.1:315664-317372 GCF_000696795.3 Halyomorpha halys | reverse complement strand
GGTATTATGTATTTTATAGTTGGATAATTCTCAATAGGCGAACCATTACTTGAGACCTAAGTGCATGACCTGTATAATATATTGTATAAATAGTTTACCTAGTGTATAAATGTTTCATGGGTCGTTTGAATATATGGTAGATACATGAGTGTAAATTTTTAAAAATATTACATATTGTACAGTTCATAAATATCAAACGTATGAATGAGTAAAATTTTAAGGAAAGATGCATCTAACATGTCTTATAGGTAATGCCTGTATATATGTGTATTGTATATTTTTTAAATATGTTATAAAGATTTAAGATATTTAGTATATTATAATAATAGTATATTTTGTATGTTTATAATAAGGCTAGATAATTGTTATTTAGACGGTATATAATAATGTTATGATACATGAATGTTTAATGTAAAGTTAGCATAAGAGTAAATTTGAAAATTTTAAGTTTGAAAACAAAATAGGGATGTAGCATAAACTATACTGCCATAAAATATTGAATTAGTATAATATTGTTAAATTTTGAGTATACATTTAGTTTAAGAAAAAATTTCTTCGCAACCCAGGCATATGCTATGTATCGAGGCCTTAGCCATGATTACAATATTTCGTTTATTAAGGTTTTTTTGCTATCTGTCCCCGATACCTGGTTAGGGTAGGAGTCTCATACTGCGTCCTCAAATATGAAAACATCTGTGTTAAGTTTGTAACATTACCAGAGTCCCTTGAGAAAATTAGATTGGCTAACCTTTAAGTGTTCTAACAAAAATGACAGGTTTGGCGAGGGATCGGAATCAAATTAACCAGGTGCAGGCCCTTCCTGGACATGTCAAACTTTTTCACCCATGAGGAGGGGGACGCCTACCTCGGGAGCCTTCGGTCACCGATGGCCAATGAGGAAGGAGATTCAAAAATAAGGTAACGCCCTAATAGGGAAGTGGGAGAAAAAGAGTAGGGTAACGAGACCAGGAAAAAGAAGGCATTGGAGAGACAGACGGAGACGATCAAGAGGCAAACTTTTTAACACTAACATAGTCAAATCATATAAAGCACTTGCGAGAAGAATGCTTTAAGAGGCTCAGACTATTAAAAGTATTAGCAAAAACGACTTGGGGAGCTGATAGGAAGTCGATGCTCATGGTCTACACAAGTATAGTAAGATCCAAGATAGTCTACGGCTGTGAGGTTTATTCTTCAGCAAAAACAAACTGTCTCCAACTCTTTGACTCCGTTCACCATACTGGAATAAGACTTGCCACAGGTGCTTTCAGGACGAGCCCAATAGAAAGTCTCTGTGCTGAGGCTTCTTTACCGCCACTTATTTTTCGGAGACAGGAACTCATGAACAGTTACATCACCAAAATCAAACTTCAACCAACTAACCCTGCGTACCCCCATATATTTCACCCTCGTTGTATGAGAAAATATGAAATAAATCCTTCACTGACGCTCCATTAGGCATAAAACAGAGAGAAATCATAAGAGAGATTTATGGCATGCCTACAAACCAAGCTGATTCTATCTATAGATTGCCCCCTTGGAAATACCAGTCTTACAAAATAGATCTAACTATGAAACGCCAGAAACACGACTCATATAAAATTACATTCTTAAAGGTATCTTAAAAATATTCAAATTATGAAATAATTTACACGGGACACCCAAAAGATATAAATTGCCCACATACTCAACAATATTTACAGCTGAA
>NW_027104649.1:313009-314129 GCF_000696795.3 Halyomorpha halys | reverse complement strand
CCTTAAAGACTCAGCAGAATCCATAGACAAAATAATAAAATTTCTGAAAGAAACTCACCAGTGTAAAAAAGGAAATAGTCTACACTCAACTATCAAATGTCAAAGAAAAGAAGATAAATAAAGTAAAAAGGGTGTAATAACCTAGATGTTGATCGCCCTGAATAAAATCTAATCTAATCTAATCAGTCAAGAGGCAGGCTTAGAAGACGCACTTCGACCAAACGAAATCGTGAGAAGGGCCAGGAGACCTGGACATCCCTTATGAACGACACCTACGGCACTACATCCCACGGCATCAGCAGCTATAAGTATAAAGTAAATAATAAATAATAATATAATAACCATCATTTTATGGCAACCATTTATTTTAATCATAGAAATAAATTGTAAATAAATACTTAGTCTCTTTATGTAGTTTATATACTATTATATAACCTAATATACCACCCTTTATTATAATATATAAATAATGGTAACACCATTTTATAAATATAAAGGTATTTAATTGGTAAACTGGTAAACACACAAATAGCCTCTGGAAAAGAATCCAATGATAATAATAGTTTTTTAGGACTCAATATATAATTAATTTATTAACTTATTTTTGGATAATTGCCTTCAGCGATTATCCTGGCATCCCGATTAAGTCTCCATAGCAATCTGGGGCCCTGGGGTTTTTTTGGACGGGAAGGATTGCTTCTTTTTTTTTCCTTTACATCGACCAACTCGCTATAAGTTATAACCACAAATTTGACTTATCCTTAGTTCTATGTTTATCGTAATAATTACTAGTCAAAATTGATGAGTCTGCCAAGTTTAGGTAGGGGGAATAAAAAATGGCGGCTGTTTCAAAACCTTAAAAAAACATTAATGTTTCATTTGGAGCTCTTTATCTTAAAAAACTACTAACAACACTAGAAAACCTAAGAGAACATTATTTAAAGAAGAGTAAATTTGCTGAATTATTAGCCCTAAAAGATCTATTTACGTTCAATAGTTCTCGAGATATAGCTTTTTAAAAAGCAATATTTCATAAAAATTTTGTATGGGACGTACTGAAATATCAGTATCATTAATAGTTTGTTAATTTATTTTGAGTAATCTATATGTCAGAAACTAT
>NW_027104649.1:308841-312804 GCF_000696795.3 Halyomorpha halys | reverse complement strand
GATAAAAGTTATAAAAAAATATTATATTAAATTTAACTAGTTTTAATTTGAGTGCGTCCTATTGTCTCGGAAATAAAGTTTTACATAAATCAAACTTATTATCCGAACAACTATAAGTAAATTTATTTTAGCAAATATCATGAAAACTACTATTTCTACAAAGGTAAAGGTCATAAACTTCTTTATAGTACAATTATTTAGTTTGAGTGTTAATAGACATTCGTACGTCGAATGCTTATTGAGATATAGATTTTTCAATATAGATTCACAAACTACTGATTAATATTAATACATTTTTATGAAATGTTGCAATTTAAAAAACCATATCTCGAGAACTGTTGGACGTAAATCGCTCTATTATAGCCCATATTTCAGCAAATTTACTCTTCTTTAAATAATGTGCTCTTAGGTTTTCTAGTGTTGTTGGTAGTTTTTAAGATATAGAGCTCCGAATGAAAAATTAATGCTTTTTTAACGTTTGAAATAGCCGCCATTTTTTATTCCCCCTACCTATACTTGGCAAACTCGTCAATTTGGACTTGTAATTATACATAGTTTTCATTAAAGTAATAAAAAACTGGGGAGAGATAACTGCCTTTTTTTCTTCTCGGCTCTTGTATATACTCTTTATCGAGATTCGACTTATTAATATCGATATTAATAATTATGGCAAGGATTTTCTGATATTATTGAAATTACAATATTCTATTTAAAATTTTTATAGAAAATTGAGGATAGGTTCATTAGTAAATACGTAAATATTCTAAGCAAATGTAATGGTAATAAGAACATTTCTATTAAAAAAGACTATGCAGTTTTCACTATTCGACATTTTTATTAATATTGATAAAAATATTAGTAATGAATTGTTTTCGAAATATCGACATTTCGTTAATAAGGACTAGGAAATGAAAAAAAGTTTTTTTGATATTTCATTTAGTTATCAATATTCTACAATGATACCAATATCAATATCAAAGATTCAGTAAGGATACTCCAACGTTATTTAACCCGAATATTGATATTTCGTTAAGGAAAACTAGAATATTTTATGAAAAATTTCATAAAGGAAATATGAATTTTTTTTTTCTTCAATAATTTAGTATCTACCTCGACATTTTACATTCTTATTAATATGATATTATTTAATCGAAATATCGATATTTCGTTTAAAAAACTACAAAATTTATGACAAATTTCAAAAAGATATATCTATATTTTGTTTAAAAATCTTATATTCATTTCTATATTTGACACCCTTATTAATATTGATATCAAAGTTTAGTAACGATATTTCGAAATTATTCTATGGTAATATTGTTATTTTGTTTTTTTTTAAAAAAAACTAAAAAATTGTATGGAAAGTTTAAAAATAAAATATCGGCATTTTGTTTCAATAATTTTAAAATCATTTCGATATTCGACATTTCCATTCATATCGATATGGAAGTTTAGTTAAAATATTCCGATATAATTTTATCAAAATATCGATATTGCTTTTAAAAAAATCTAGAAAATTTCCAAAAGAAATATCGATATTTTGTTTAAATAATTTCATATTCATTTCGATATTTGACATTCTTATTAATATCGATATTAATGTTTAGAAACAAAATTCCGATATTATTCTATAGAAATATTGATGTTTGGATAAAACAAGATAACTATAGGAATATTGAATATCGAAAAAGAGAGAATTTATTGATAGACAATAGAAAAAATTTATTTCTAAGCTCTATAAACATTTTTTAATGTGTTAAACGAAACATCGATATTTTGATTAAATAATATCGAAATTTTGTGGCTAAACTTTGATAGCTATATTAATAAGAATTTCAAATATTGAAACAGGTATGAAATTATTAAAACGAAATATAGAAATTTCATTTTTAAGCTTTTCATAAAATTTTCTAGTCTTTTAAATCAAAGTATCCCGTATTGCTATAAAATAGTATTGGAATATTGTTACTAAACATTGATATAGATATTAGTAAGAATGTCAATAAAATATTAATATTTTATTGGGTAATTGCTTCCAAAATTTGATATTTATAAGAAATAAACTTATTGGAATACTTTTATGTTGAGAATTTTGAAATTTGAATTGGATATTATTTGGTAATATGCATAATATAAATTGGATTAGAGTGCTATCTATGAGCAGTTTCTCTACACGCCTGTATCACTCCATCATAACATACATCAAATTTACTAAATGTACAATTATGTACAGTTGTAAATTCAAATAAGGATAAATAAACAAAATCGGAAAATATTGAAATATTGAGGTTTCCCGCATTTTTTTTTTTTTTTTTTAAATTATATTTTAGTTCATATTCTTTATGTTTATGTTATGATTGCCATGGTGTTGCTTTGTTCTACCGTTTCTAAGAATTTTTTGTTTTGATTAGGTACGACATAAAATAATACCGTATATTTATACATATATAACTGCAAATTTTGACTTAGCTTTGGTTATATATTTATCGTTTATACTTGCCCAAGCTCAGTGAAGAAGGGGATGAGTCAACGGAAAAAAAAATATAATCGCAAAAGGAAAAACAATAAAGAATAAATTGCTCCTTAGATACCATGTTATTTTTTCACTTGAAATTAACGAAATACCTTTACATGTAGATTATAGAAAACCTAGGTGTGTTTTCTACCCACCTGTTGAATTATCGTAATATTCCGTGAACAACAACAAAAGAAAAAAAACATAGGTAAATTAACAAGTTGAAAGAAGTGTATATGCATAAGAAAGAACAGCAGAACTATATGTACAAAAGTTTAATATTAAGAAGAAATATATGTACACGGTATGAAAAAGGAAAAAAAAAAAGAATTCTTATCAATTAATAAAACAATTAAAACTTCTAGGTTGACTTAACTTTAACTTAAATGCTTAAACTTATTAACTACATTTACATTAATATACAAAAGAGTATAAAAGTGAATATAAAATAAAAACAAAATAAAGTTTAGTTCCTTGGGTGTACTCCTGGCAGAACACAAGGTTGCCCGATATTTCCTTTCCGATTCCCGTCTCATCTTCCCCAGAAGTATGAAGATGACACTTGCCACAACTCTTCTATCCAGGACGGGCTGAAGAAACGTTGCCACGCACTGCACTATATCCCCACTTTTTTTGTTAATGACTAATTGAAGTAAGACACCATAATTTTGAAAAACGAAACACATACGATAACATTTCTCAAATGGTGGTATTTCAATTCTAACAGTAAAGACAGAGGGCCTTTAAACTATCACCACTTCACATTGAACAATCGTAACGTGTTCCGAAACCACACTATCACCTTCAAAAAACCAAAACCCACTCTTCTAAACATATCGCTGGTGTTTGTTTTTATGTCACTATGACAACCGTAACACCTCTTGTCTACGCAGATATAACCAGTGTTTTTATTTCACCATGACAACCGTAACAACCCTTGTCTGCGCAGATGTTGCCACTGGTTTTATATCACCATGGCAACCGTAACAGATATGCTATATTATCATTTTATAATTATAGTACCTTTAATTTGTTAAATTTTCGATATTTTAGTGCCAATGTAATTATATTATTTTTTTAATTTTAATTTTTATTAATATATTCTTGTTTGAGAGTGGTTTAGTTTATTTAAAAACTAATTTGATCCTTTTTCTCAACTTTATTCTTTTTAAAACCTTCCAAAGTTTCGACCACTTAGGTCATTTTCGAGGATAACTTTACTTTGTTGTCATTTTCTCTTTTAAAATTCTTAAAAATGCCGGCTAATTGCCTTTGTTCCATCTATAATTTCTTCTATATAATTCTTTCCTAAATTTAAAACTGACATCCTTACAACCAAAACCCTCTAGTTTCTAATCTTGCTTCCTCTTCCAATCCTAACAATCCTCATATTTATGTGTTAATTCCAACTTAAGTATACTTACATTAATTACTTTATTATAAATGTT
>NW_027104649.1:306756-307808 GCF_000696795.3 Halyomorpha halys | reverse complement strand
CCCTACCTACCAATGGTATGCTTGATCTAATTGTATATAAATAATCATAGAATTTTCTTTCCAATGATTTCATGTTCACTAATTCATTAGGGTATGATGAGGTATACAGGGATTCAGCATTATGTTATATTTACGAATATTTACACTTAAGGTACAATGATATAAGAGAGAGCATGATGGCCCTATTGTGCTATGTGTTGTGGCTTCAGCTTTCTGGGTTCATGTCAACCGAACCCTGTTCATGGGCTACTCTCCAGACTTCATTACTTCTCTATCTTCCTCAGAGCCCTTTCACCCACTCCTCTTGCTCGATGTAACTATTCTCCTCCACTCTTATTTCTTCCAGCTATTCCAGGCTTCCAGCTTGTAGCCGCTGACAATAATTTTTGGTGACGGAACCAGAACCTACTGGAAAACGTAAGAAGGGATCGACACCTGGATGACGATTCGAGGTGCTTCATGCTCTTGCGAATTCCGGCAATGGCCACTGTTACGATTGCCATGGTAAGAAAAAAAACACTGGCGACATCTGCGTAGACAAAAGGGATTATGGGGAAAAACAAAACACGAGCGATATGTTTAGACGAGTGGGCTTTGGTCTTGTGAAGGGAAATCTTCAGCACGTCCTGGATAGGAGAGTTGTGGCATTACATCCTTAGAGATTATATCTCTATAATTCTGGTGATACGGTGACCGGAAAGGATACATCCCTAACCAACCTTGTGTTCTGCCAGGAGTACACCCAAAGACTACGTGGGGTTCGAACTAAATTTTATTTAAATATCACTTTTAAGACTGATTTACATGACTCTTATAAGGCCTATCTGGACATACGGAGGTGAGCTTTGGGGCTCCACTAAACCATCAAATTCCTCCAAAATCCAATCCTTACAGTCCAAAATCCTTCGTAAAATCCTTAATTCTCCTTACATTGTCACAAATCAAGTCATCCATGAGGACCTCAATATTCCATATGTTGCCGATTTGGCCAGAACCAGATACCGTTCCTTCTATAATAAACTTCTCAACCACCCAAATCCACTTGTTTCTAA
>NW_027104649.1:304006-305036 GCF_000696795.3 Halyomorpha halys | reverse complement strand
TTTAATAAGGAAGAAATTGTGTCATTCACTAAATCCATTTTAATATTCTGATATTTTAAAAAACATCGCAACAATATTGAATATTGAACAAACAAAACACAAAAATGGCACCTAAACCTTTTGGATAACTATATATAAAAAAATACATCGTACATAAATGACTAAGCTCTTTTTTTTTCTCATCTACGAGTAATTTTCGGTCCAGTTGTATCATTTAACTTTGTATTTTACACAAAATACCGCAGAATAGTTCACATTTATCTTTATTAGAGATTCTTTACGATTCGTTAAACCTTGGAACGATTCATTGTTCTAGGTCGTAAATGGATTTATGACCTATTTAAATTGGAGCTTCTAGAATAATATTACGCCGCAGTCAGGATGAATTATTTAATATGTACAGTTGTCTTAGTGTGTCTTTTCAATAACTACCTATGTGATACGGAAGGTAATTACGGGAAGAAAGTATTTCGTTCTGATAATTGGCTTCGAAAAAACGGGAGGAAAAAAGAAGCTTTAGCAGAATTACATGAAAATTGCAATACCCCAAGAGATAAAAAGGCTCCATGGTTCTGCAAGTTAGTACCGAGCCCAGATGAATATATAAGTGGAGAAAATGATTCTACTGAATTCGACGATGTGGTTAAAAACTTTAATACATTATTAGAAAAATGGTATAGTACTAGTAAGCGTTTTCAGTTGCGTCAAGAGTCCTATGAAGAAGAAGGGGATTCTGATGAAATGCCGATTACAATTGCCCAAACTGCTAACCTCGATAAAGGGCATATTCCTAGAAACATGGGAAAGGGAAATAAGCGTCCTGAGGTGCGTCAAGAGTCCGATGAAGAAGAAGGGGATTCTGATGAAATGCCGATTCCAATTGCCCAATCTGCTAACCTCGATAAAAAGCGTATTTCTGGAAATATGAGAAAGGTAAATAAGCGTCCTGAGGTGCGTCAAGAGTCCGATGAAGAAGAAGGGGATTCTGTTGAAATGCTGATTCCAATTGCCCAAACTGCTAACCTCGATA
>NW_027104649.1:300457-303431 GCF_000696795.3 Halyomorpha halys | reverse complement strand
GAAGAAGGGGATTCTGGTGAAGTGCCGATTCCAATTGTCCAAACTGCTAACCTCGATAAAGGGCATCTTTCTGGAAATATGAGAAAGGGAAATAAGCGTTTTCAGATGCCTCAAATGTACAATGAAGAAGAAGGGGATTCTGGTGAAATGGTTAATATTCGCAAGGACTCGACAAATTCCAAAAATGAAAGAAAATTCCAACATTCCAGGAGAAAATCCAGGTACACAATTTTAATAAATTATATTATATAAGATTCCCCTTTATATATAATTTTATAACTTGTTTCACCATGTTACTGTGACTGTATCTTACTGTAGATTTTATAAAATTAACCTTATTTTATGGTGCCCCCTCCCCAAAATACATTTAAAACATCTTGTAAATTAATTTCGCAACCCTACTAACACAATGCAGCCAGTTAAAATAATATAGAGTGCGTACTTATACTTTTCGAGCAACAATAACTTTATAAAAATAACCTTTAGAATAAAAATATTCTTCATTCATAAATTATTCTCTTGTTGGACGTTTCGGGGTCTCTGAGTCCCCCTCCTACAATTATGCTAATATAGAACATTTACTTTAACATGTAAACTTATATTGATATCTATTAATTTTCAGATGATAAAAGGTTGCGGTCTTTAGAGCCATTGTGCATCTTGGATAAATCAGTGATAAAGTATATCATGCGTCGCTGAACATAAGGAAGTGCAGCACTATTAAAAATAAAATTCAAATCTGCTATTTTATATCATAGCATACAACACTGAATACATATTTATAAATAAATAGAAATTAAAATATAGCTTGCACTTTAAAATAAAGAATTATTCATTAAAATACCATACCTCTCAAAACTAAGAGTGATTTAAAAATATATTCAATTCTCAGGTTATAGTGTGGCCACAGGTCTGCCTGTTTTACCAGGCAAAATAAAGATTTTCTGGAAATATTAAACTGTATTCTCTCGGGAAATTTTTACTGTGTGGCCACTTTTAGTACTGAATTCGAGTTCATCAAAAGTAATTATTATTTGGACAGTCTAAGCTTCCAAATAACTAAACCTATTTATATGACTATAATAGGACTATTTAGAATTACGCAGCTGAGATTTGAGGTAACCATCGTATTCCACTCATATCAGAGAAAGAGAGCTGCCCAAATACATCGGGTTGCTACATTACACAGCATACTGATCAATCCGTGATCGGATATATATAAATTACATATTTTTATATGATATAATATAATCGAAATACAACATTTTTTTTCCACACTTTTCTTCTACAATTAATATCACTTTACAAACTAAATACAAGTTTTTCAATTTATTCCTTTTTTTCTTTTCCTTCCATTTCACAACCCTTATTTCATTTGATCAACAGATTCCCCTATATAACAAATATTAAAATATAGAAATAATAAAGTAATAAATAAATAAAACCACAAACACGATATGCGATTCATGCATGCCATCCTCTTCTGGATAGCTCCCTTACTCATTAAGTTCCATACTTGTGGCGGTGGATGATTCCCAGGGAGTCAAGTATTACATTCTCTGTCATCCTAGCCACGTCCTGGACATCGACCCCGAGCTCCTCCATGAAGCTCCTAGTTATGCTGGGAATCGTTCCACGGCCTCCGAACCAGAGGCCTCTCACGTTGAAGTCTCGCTCTCCAAAGCCCTCACAGAACCTCTCCTTGAGGAAAGGGATACATTTATCGTAGATTTCCTTCTTTTCCCTATCTACCTTATTTGCCTGGTCAAGGTCGTTATTTTCATATTTCACGGTGGAATCCAGAATGATTGCCGACTTCCACTTCTTAGTCACTTTTCCATCCGTATCTACACAGTATACCTCGTCAAAGCAGACAAAATCTCTTTCTCTTAGGAGCTTCATTATATCTTACTACAATCTATGATGTCGGCGTGTTATGAGGAGGAAGTTGTTGGTGGATTCCCCATGCACATGTGCTGGTGTTTCCGGCTCTCTGTTGCATTTGCGACAGAGGGACCCAACTTCTCTATCCTGTCCGCTGACACCTGGGACTCCACGCAGGGGTGCATACTTTCTATTCAATTTCAGGGCATTGGACCGTTCAGAGCCTGTAAGTATTTGTTTATCGTATATAAACTTATTTGCTCTCGGGACCTCTTTGAAATGGCATACTCCAATGCCCTGCCACCTGCAATTAGCCCATTCCTCGAATGCATTTACACGTAGCGACTGTCGTAGAGCTTTCACACTCCGATACCCCAGATAAACGCCCAATCTATCGGCACATTCAGCAATCTCAGCTGAACAATCGAAAGTGGACTGGAACAGAGCATCGGGTACATTTGACAGCCGCAGAGCAATGGACCAGTGTTGTAGGGGAGCCTCCCATTGGCAGCGGATCAAGCCTAGGCCTCTGTACCTCCTCGGAGTATACAACATCGCCGTAGAGGTGTTCGAAGGGAGTCCTATAATGGCTTACCACTTCTGCGAATTATTGTGTCGATGCCATCTAGGATTGTAAGGTGCCGCCTTGAGGTACTCAACGCTTTACTCTGATTTGGCTTGTTGAGTGGACACCCACATTTATTTTGATGTTGTTTGAAGAAAGAGGAGCTGAAATCATATTTCTAAGATCCGGCAACACACCCCTCGCCTCAGTGAGCTCACAATATGATCATGGCCAACATTGTCAAAAGCACCAACTGCGTCGA
Organism: Halyomorpha halys; assembly: GCF_000696795.3. Lineage (NCBI taxonomy): Eukaryota > Metazoa > Arthropoda > Insecta > Hemiptera > Pentatomidae > Halyomorpha > Halyomorpha halys. The sequence continues at coordinate 300,720 of NW_027104649.1, read as the reverse complement.
GAAATACCACCGCGCAATTACTTTTGTTACTTTTTGCATCCTTTAAAATCGCTTCGGTAATTTTCGCGTTGACGTGTGCTCCCGGAAGGCCCTTTATAAAACCTTTATTTCTGTGGACGTTGACCTGTTTCCTAAGTTCACAGTCAAGCACCTTCTCAATAATTCAATGCATGATCGAATATGTCGTAATCACCCTCCAAGATGAAATATTATTTGCATCTCCTTTGCCTTTATATATCAAAATCGTGCGCTCCCGCCTAAGT
>NW_027104649.1:298094-300337 GCF_000696795.3 Halyomorpha halys | reverse complement strand
GAGCCTCCCATTGGCAGCGGATCAAGCCTAGGCCTCTGTACCTCCTCGGAGCATACAACATCGCCGAAGAGGCGTTCGCGGGGTGTCCTATAAAGGCTTACCACTTCTGCGAATTATTGTGTCGATGCAATCTAGGATTGTAAGGTGCCGCCTTGAGGTACTCCACGTTTTACTCTGATTTGGCTTGTTGAGTGGACACCCACATTTATTTTGATGTTGTTTGAAGAAAGAAGAGCTGAAATCACATTTCTAAGATCCGGCGACACACCCCTCGCCTCAGTGAGCTCACAATATGATCATGGCCAACATTGTCAAAAGCACCAACTGCGTCGAGAAATACCATCGTGCAATTACTTTTTGGATCCTTTAAAATCGCTTCGGTAATTCTCGCGTTGACGTGCGCTCCCGGAAGGCCCTTTATAAAACCTTTATTTCTGTGGACGTTGACCTGTTTCCTAAGTTCACAGTCAAGCACCTTCTCAACAATTCAACGCATGATCGAATATGTCGTAATCACCCTCCAAGATGAAATATTATTTGCATCTCCTTTGCCTTTATATATCAAAATCGTGCGCTCCCGCCTAAGTGGTTCTGGTACATAGGCCATCTTCAGGCCCCGGCGATGTATCTAAAGATTTAATAGCTTTTTTTATTGCTCCAGTTTCTACTGAGATGAAATTCGGCATCGGGGCCTGTTCTTCTTACTCCACACGCCTACTGAGATTTTCGCTTTCAAAAAGGGTCTTATAATGCCTCTCAATTTCAGCCACCTTTAAGGTGACCTTTCAGGGACATTGCTTAGGAGCGTCGGCATTCATGATGTTTTGCACTACTTTTTTCCTTTTATTGTAATAGTTGTATTGTGTAACATCGTACAGATATTATTCTTGCCGACGACTCCGGTCTGCTTTATTGCACAGATAGGACAAACCTTATCCTGAGGGCGTGGGCTTTTGTCTTGTTGTCCGCCGCCCGTCTCCGTGATGCTGCCTTGGGCTTTCGGTGGGCGAGGAAGAACATCTTCAATGGAGATATTCTTTCCTAAAACTAGTCCGTCTGCATCAGGCCATTTTACTTTTACAAAGTCCTTTTCAACACCCTCTACAGTAGCCACAGACATCAGAGAGGCAACAACTGCCTCTTGAACTGTCCCTCCAATCCTCAAAACCTATACCGTCTGACCCACTTCTATCTTTTTGTTTGATTTCATATCCATCTTTGCTCATTTTTACTCTTCCTAACTTTTCTCTCATTCCTTTCTATTTATTCTTTTTCCCATCCAAGATTACCCAACATATGCATCGTTGAAATACAGTTAAAGTTCATATATGTTAAGATAAATAACTAAGTTACTAAAATATAGTTAAAATTCATGGATTTTAAAATAAATAATATTGCACCATTAAAAAAATAAATTAAATAAAATCAAAAGACATGCTTACATGCACTTACATAGCAATATCTCTATCCCTATCACTCCCTACAATATAGTTTAAAATAATAAAACGATTTAATAAATAAATAAATAGGTTAAAACAAGTTAAAATAAATAAGCTAAAAGAAACATAACGTGAAATCGTTAAAATAAAGAAAGTGATATACACTTATGTCGATCAACATAACAGAGGATACAAATCAATATATAATGCATATAAGTTACAGCCTTAGTCAGATGTTACTTCTATGTCAGCTGACTGAGGAGATCAGCTGATCCAATGTATATAAAGAGATGTACCGAACCCAATAAAGTTAGTATGTTACAGCAGTTCACACGTGTTACATCTTATTCCTTCTTCTCTTTTTTGACATTTTGCTTTCGCTGATACTTAACTTATATATAATGTATACAACTAAGACACATGTATACATGAAATTGCATGGAAAAAAAAAAAAAAACCAAACAAACACGTAGGGCTCCTCGGATGACAGAGGAGTAGATAGCCTGACCTTGATTTCCAGCTGACAGGAGCGGGGAGCTGAACCACTGAGAACAGCACAACAGGTCCCGATGAAATGCCACTACCTTCACTTTTAATAATCTCTGGTTCAATGTTCGCATAACTTTGGAGATGTTTAGTCTTCCCTTTAATCCACAAGAATGCAAATTTTCGCAACGATCATGCGTAGTAAACCAGTTAAGATAAGGCAGTAACTTGGACCCGATGTGATACTGTCATCGGTCACAAAAATTATTCTTAATGCTGCTTACTTTGTTCTTATTTTTCCTTTAACAAATTTCCGAG
>NW_027104649.1:295409-295740 GCF_000696795.3 Halyomorpha halys | reverse complement strand
CGATAAAGGCGAAGAAATCACCCATTCACTTCTCATACTGAACTTCATCCTGAATAAACCAAAACAATGTAAGAATACCAATCGGCAATCTCTCTCCGGGATTGATTTTTAAGCTCAAGTCCCTATTACCTCGGGCTATATTCCCTATCCTCCGCTCCTATCTCATAAATCACTCTTTCGAGTTCCCAGTTGTTCTGAGTACTCAAATGTCTATCCGATCGAGGCAGGTGCTCCCCAAGGTTTTCCAACGCAGGTTGGAGGATAGGCTCTCAGGATTTTTATTGAAAATTACTGAGTAGGAGAAGCTACAGGATCACGTTGTCCGCGCGTT
>NW_027104649.1:292487-293919 GCF_000696795.3 Halyomorpha halys | reverse complement strand
GGCGAAACGTTGGCTCAATAAAATAGTATAATTCTACTATTTGAGTTTTTTTTTACCGCACCCGGACCATATTCCTTTTATATTTTTTTGTATACCTTTTATTTTATTGTATGTGTAGGGAACAGGAGTGTGTTGAGGAGGTGTATATAGTGGGACTCATCGAGAGATAGAAGTGTAGTTTTAGTAAAAAGTTTTTTTTAGAGAGTAATATTTTTCAATAGTCGTAGAAAGTATTGTGGTTATTATGTTTATTATAAGTTATATATAGTTTTTTATTATTTACCTGTTTCAGGTTTTAGTTTGGTAAATTTGTGAGTTTATGAGCCTTTTCAACTGGTAGGGGGGGGGAGTTACGGGATGACCAGACACAGTATGAGTCGTAATCCTAACTCTCCTCGTAAGCAAACACGTAAAATGTATAAAAGGGAGCTTAAAAGGATAAATAAAACAGTGTTATTCCAGCAAGTTAGTGAGTAATTTCAGTGCCCCCCTATTTTTTTTTTTTATTGTTTCATCTACACTTAAGTTAGTTAATTTTTATATATGTAAGAAAAAGCGAAAATGGCCCCTCCACATTCTGGAAGTCCTATATATAAATAAAAAACATTGTACATGAATGACAAAGCTTCTTTTTTTTCTCATCTACGAGAATATTTCGGTTCAGTTGTCTCATTTAATTTTGTATTTTACAAATAATACCGCAGAATAGTACACATTTATCTTTATTAGATACTCTTTACGATTAATTAAACCTTGGAACGATTCATTGTTCTAAATAGATCGTAAATAGATTTATGACCTATTTAAATTGGAGCGTCTAGAATAGGATCACGCCGCAGTCAGGATGAAGTTCTTTACATCTACCGTTGTCTTCGTATGTCTTTTTAATATCTGCATATCTGTGACGCAAGATAATTACAGGAAAGGATCATTTCGTTCCAGTAATTCGGTTCGACGGAACGGAAGGAAAACTGAAGCCATAAGAAAATTATATGAAAAATGCAATTCCCCAAAATATCAAAATAAGGTTGCATGGTTCTGCCCGTTATTACCAAATCCAGAGGAATATGTAAGCAGTGAAGGTGATTCTAGTGAATTTGAACAGGTAGTTAATATCTTTGATAAATGGTTTTTTCGAGAAATTGGGTCTAACTCTAGTAAGAGTGTTCAGATGTCTCAAAGGTACTATCATGATGAAGATGATTCTGGTGAAGTGCCGATTCCAATTGAAACTACTAACCTCGATAAAGGGCTTCTTTCTAGAAATATGATAAAGGGAAATAAGCGTCCTCAGGTGCGTCAAGAATCCTATGAAGAAGAAGGGGATTCTGGTGAAGTGCCGTTTCAAATTGCCCAAACTGCTAACCTCGATAAAGAGTATATGTCTAAAATTATGAGAAAGGGAAATAAGCGTTCTCAGGTGCGTCAAGAG
>NW_027104649.1:289836-290497 GCF_000696795.3 Halyomorpha halys | reverse complement strand
AGAGATGATTCTTGAGCAGGAATATTACCTTCTTGAAGTGAACAAAATGGAGAACTTTGGATTGTTATTGAAATGAATCGTAGATCGAGAAGATCTAGCTAGTGGAGATCAAGAGGGCAATATAATATATCAGGGAATAAAAAATATTACTAAATTAACTTCATTTTTAACTTACCTATATATGGAATATACAGTAAAGGGGAGTATTGTAGTAGTGAAAAAATTCGGATTCTTTTCGGGTATTCATATTTGGCGGTCCCCTGTGCATTGTCACTTCAAGCTCATAATGAGCCCATTGTCAGTTGCCGATTTTTTTCCAAAAACCCATACAACATTTTGATGAGTTATTCATAGACAATGTATTTTCTCCTTTTAATGTAGAACATTTACATTCTAAGGAGTCTTTTGAAGTGTATTAGTTTTTAGTGCGTATTTATAAAAGTTTATAATGTATTGGGGCACACATTATTTCTGAATTTAGTAAACTTATATTTAATAAAAACTTTTTTTCTAGTGGTACTTCAAACATTAATTTAAACTAGAAGGTCCCGTGACCATCTTCTTTTAGACGCCTCGGAAGATTATCAGGGATTGTTAAGGATGAAAGATTAAGAATTAATGGGTTAGGATGGTTAAGGAGTTTGGAATAAAAATACGCATA
>NW_027104649.1:287002-287377 GCF_000696795.3 Halyomorpha halys | reverse complement strand
TCGACTCGATTTTTTTTGCATTTTTTCGATTTTATTCGACGCCACGATTTTGATTAAACTTGATATTTCAATGTAGAATTAAATACTGTAATAAATATTTACTAATACTATAATAATCATTGTTACTAGCTAATACTATACTACTTATTATATTACTTATTTTATTAATATTTAATTGGTAACTAGTAAACCCCCAACAAGACTTTGGAATATAATCCAATTATAATAATAGTTTTGCAGTACTCAATAACAATTAATTAATTTATTTATTTATGGATAATGGCCTTCAGCGATTATACAGCCATCCCGACTAAATCCCAAGGCACTATAATACTCACTGTTACTATAATACTTACTAATACTATAATACTTACT
>NW_027104649.1:284039-284659 GCF_000696795.3 Halyomorpha halys | reverse complement strand
CTAATAAATATTTACTAATACTATAATACTTACTAATACTGTAATACTCACTGTTACTATAACACTTACTAATACTATAATACTCACTGTTTCTGAAATACTTACCAATAATGTAATAAACACTTACTAATACTGCAATGTTTACCAATACTGTAATAAATACTAGCTAATTCTATAATACTCACTGTTACTTACCAGTATATACCAGTACCAGTAATACAATACTTACCAATATTGTAATAAATACTTACTATTTCTACAATACTTACTAATACTGCAATACTAACTAATACTATACTACGTATGTCAGTAATATTTCTATGGGTTCCAATGTAGGAAACGCAGGGAATGAACTGGCCGATCACGCTGCAAGAGAAGCAATCGCGCTTCCGGGACGGGGTAAAGCAATTTTAACTCTGTCAGAGATATGCAAGGCCTTTTGTAAAGGAAGTCAAAGATAAATGGCAATCTTTGTGGAACGAAAGCCCAATGAGTAAATTAAAAATTATTAAAATGGATGTCAAGCCCTGGGGTACCTCCAGTCGCAAATGCCGTAGAGAGGAAGTTGTACTGACTAGGCTGAGAATAGGTCACACGAGGCTCACCCACTCCTATCTTAT
>NW_027104649.1:276478-276993 GCF_000696795.3 Halyomorpha halys | reverse complement strand
TTTTTTCTTTTATTTTCCACGAAACGAATTAAAAGAAAATGATAAAGATATTGAACAGCAAAATGAAGTTAACTTCAACAATTTGAATAATCTCTCTACATAATGCAGCCATCTTTCAAGACCTCCTGAATAATATGAATAAAAAAAGAATAAAGGAAGAAGAAGAAAGAGGGAACGATATTTTACTGCCTCCGCAAAAGGTAAATTGTTTCTTATGTTCATTTATCGCCCAGTAGATTTATCGCTTTAATTATAACTGTTTCAAAAGCTTATTTTCACATCTTCTTTTTTCGGGATATTAAATCCCATCTTGTACCTGCCCTAGGAGGGATATAATTTTATTAATATAACTTAATAATAATATATAAGTTGCTCGTTTTATTTAGAGCGGTTGCACCAATCACCGCTAAAACTAAGATTTGTATAGCTTAGATTTGCCTAAGAGCTAAGTAAAATTCCGGTACTTTAGCGACCAGTTTCCATGGGCGTAGGCAGGATTTCACGAATGGGGGAAG
>NW_027104649.1:272925-274113 GCF_000696795.3 Halyomorpha halys | reverse complement strand
CAAAAACCATTGGAGACGATGATAAGGCAATAGAATTGGTGTTTCAGTTTTTGAAATCACAAAATTTACTGACAAAAATGTAACTTGATCGGAAGAAAAAAAAAAAAAATAAAACTTAAGGAATATCAGCAAAATTAAATAAAATATAAACGGCGTTGATGACCAATGAAGTTTGGCGCCACTAAACAACCAAACAAACAAACAATACTATACTACATCCCTTCATATTGTAAATTTGTTTTTTTCATGTTACAGTTCTAATTTTTTATTTACAACATAGGTAAGATTGTTTCGCACTGATTTTTTTTCTTTTATTTTCCACGAAACGAATTAAAAGAAAATGATAAAGATATTGAACAGCAAAATGAAGTTAACTTCAACAATTTGAATAATCTCTCGACATAATGCAGCCATCTTTCAAGACCTCCTGAATAATATGAATAAACTATAATACTCACTATTACTATAATACTTACCAATAATGTAATAAACACTTACTAATACTGCAATGTTTACCAATACTGTAATAAATACTAGCTAATACTATAATACTCACTGTTACTAATAAATATTTACTAATACTATAATACTTACTAATACTGTAATACTCACTGTTACTATAACACTTACTAATACTATAATACTCACTGTTTCTGTAATACTTACCAATAATGTAATAAACACTTACTAATACTGCAATGTTTACCAATACTGTAATAAATACTAGCTAATACTATAATACTCACTGTTACTTACTTACCAGTATATACCAGTACCAGTAATACAATACTTACCAATATTGTAATAAATACTTACTATTTCTATAATACTTACTAATACTGTAATACTAACTAATACTATACTACGTATGTCAGTGATATTTCTATGGGTTCCAAGGCATGTAGGAATCGCAGGGAATGAACTGGCCGATCACGCTGCAAGAGAAGCACTCGCGCTTCCGGGACGGGGTAAAGCAATTTTAACTCCGTTAGAGATATGCAAGACCTTTTGTAAAGGAAGTCAAAGATAAATGGCAATCCTTGTGGAACGAAAGGCCAATGAGTAAATTAAAAATTATTAAAAAGGATGTCAAGTACCTCCAGTCGCAAATGCCGTAGAGAGGAAGTTGTACTGACTAGGCTGAGAATAGGTCACACGAGGCTCACCCACTCCTATCTTATTTCAAAA
>NW_027104649.1:269804-272480 GCF_000696795.3 Halyomorpha halys | reverse complement strand
ATACACATTTGAACCAGCTGATCTACTCGATCAGCTGATATGAGTTCTACAGCTGACAGTAACTCTCCTCACCTGTTTACGAACAATCCTCGTAAATTCAAAATATATCATAAATATGTACAGAAAGGATAGAAAGAAAAAGCTACTCATTAAATACAAGAAAAGAAAGTAAGAACAAAATATATATATATTTAAAGCTAAAAAAAAAAACTTAAAGAAAAACATCACAGTACGTGAAAAAAATTAATAAACAATACTGGAAGATTATTGATTGACCGTGTGTATAGATGAATGGAATATGGTCCGGGTGCGGTCAAAAAAACAACTCAAATATTAGATAATTATACTATTTTATTGAGCCAACGTTTCCCCCCACGTTGCAGGGCTTCTTCAGGGCTAAAAAAGATACAAACACTATAGTCACAAAAAGGAAAAAAGAAAAAACATAGATGTAAAAATAACAGGGGTATAAAATGAAAAGTAAGATATAACAAGAAAAATTTAAGGTTGTAAATAGTAAATGAAAAGGGTAATGGTAACAGATAGATAAGAGAAGAAATATTAAAGAAAGTACAAATAAAGAGATGAAAAATAAAAAAAATATATTATATACAAATCAAATGATGAGACAGAATGCATACCTGTCTTGACGGCAGTCAAAGACAAAGTGACGGTTTGTATTGGGAGGAGTGGGGATGGCAGTATGCCACAATAACGAAAATAATTTGTAAAGTAAACATAGTAAAAAAGTACTTAAATTAGATGAACAAAAAATGGTAATATACATAATAGGGGAGAAGAAATATTTAAAAAAAAAAAACAGATAGAAAACAAAGGAAAAGTAAAGTATAAAATAATGGGATACAATGTGTGTAAGTGATTAAGAAACAAAATATACCAAATGAGCGGGGATACAGAAAAATGTAAAATATAATAGAAAATTAATAATAAAGTAATTAATATAAGTAAACATAAGAAGATAACACATGAATATAAATTAAAAGATAGATACATGAATATAAATGAAACAGGAAGGACAGTGAATATAAAAATAATTAAAAAAAAAGAAAAAAATGTGAGAATTAAGAGAAACAAGAATAAAAGATATGACAAGAAAGTGGGCTTCTGAAATGCAGACAAAGTGAAAAAAAGTATTATGAAGATTTTATTATGTTCAAAATGTGTCGATATGTAAGGGAGATTCAGTCTTTATCAACTTTATGATTGACGGAATTCTCAATAAACAATAATCTGTATAACAATCGAAAAAGAAAACTAACAAAATTCTTCAGAAACGAATTTCTTCTGTTAGGAAAGGATTGAGGTCTTCCAGCCGCCAAGGTATCGCCGCTGTAGGTCGTTGCAACTGCTCTAAGTGGACCGTCTTACGTTTTCTTGGTTCCTTCGAAATCTCTATAGTGACCACGTCATGTTCTCTGATTGTGATAACCCTGAATGGGCTCTCGTATCGCAGCAGTTTTTTTTTCCATGGTTTGTCCCTACTTTCTAGGATACATCCGTCCCGATTATAATTTGTCCAATCAAATCGCAGACACCGAAGTTCTGCTTTGCCACCCGTTTCTTCTTCAAATCCAAAAACAACCTCGAACGGCGCAAACCCTGTGATGTCATGTATCGTGTGGTTGCGAGTAATGGTTGCCCATTCCGTCGCCTAGTCTGGCGCGAGACCCTTCTTCAGCTGGTACACTCGTCGGTGGTCACTAAGTGTACTATGGAGGCGTTCTATTCCGCCTCTACCTTTCGAGTGACCTGGAGTATTAAAGTGCCACATTACCTCGAAGATTTTCATCTCGGCTCTCATACCAACATTGTCATACTCTCGTCCGGTGTCAGATGAAATTCTGAAACGCCATAATACTGAAACCACGTTCGCAGGGTCTTCAATACTGCTTCCACCGATTTTTCTGTCGCTGGGTACGCCATTTCTAATTTACTGAAGACGTCTATTACCGTGACTTACTTGTGCCCTCACCGAGTGAACGAATCCCCTCCTATAGATCACAAAGTGTCTCTTCTCCAGTGGGTGTTTCTTCCTTTATCACCTGCGGTGGGTGCCGATCATATTTGGTGGGTAGGTATACTTCACAATTACCTATGGAGTCTTCAATGGTGCGCTCAATTCCCCACCAAAAATATCGTCGGCGTACCGCCTTGTAGAGTTTCATTTGGCTGTTCAGTGTCTTTATTATAATTTTTTATTTCGTGTTCCTTTCGTAGAGATAAAAGAAAAAAAACTCGATAATTAGTGAGAAATAATCTTACTTATGTTATAAGTAAAAAATTAAAACTGTAACATAAAAGAAAACAAAGATACAATATGAACTTTTAATTAATATGTTTTCCTCTAATCTATGGGTGAGGGAAGTAGTATAGCATTAGTAAGTATAAGTATTATACTATTAGTAAGTATTTATTACATTATTAGTAAGTATTATAGTAACAGTGAGTATTATAGTATTTGCAAGTATTTATTACAATATTAGTATTTACCTTCAGTTTAATTTTGTTTATTTATTTGTTTTTAAATTATTGTTTTTCTTTTTTCATAAAATTAATTTATATTTTCTTAACTGCACGAGAGTCTTCCACGATGTTGAACAAGCTTTTGATCGAGTCTGGCATCCAGGTCTGCTCTATAAACTTCGTCAATTCCTA
>NW_027104649.1:265857-268749 GCF_000696795.3 Halyomorpha halys | reverse complement strand
AAAAAAATATATTTTCTTAAATATGGTGTGAATGAGCAATAATCAATGATTCATATTTCTATTGTCTGTAAATATCTTATTACACTAAACGTTCTCTATAACAAGCTTCTTCTGGAAAGAATTTTCCATAGTTATCCGAAACCACAGGTTAATACTATTCCAAGAACTCTCGTCACTTGCGTTAACTTGTTTTTTTTAACTTGAATTCGACTCATTGCTTTACCTCAAATTTATCAATTTTAAATTATAAATTAAAATAGAAAAAAATTAAATAAAATCAGTGAATATTGTATATATGAATATAGATACTCCATCCAAATTCTAGATTTAGGTACGCTGGAGAAAAAGGGAAGAAGGCTAGAATAGTCCGAACAGACTACATGGAACTATATGGCACAGAGAACAAATTCCAAAAATCGTAAATATATACAAGTATATGTATTAGGTTTAAAATACATGCACATAAATTTTGTAAAATATATTTTCTAGAATAAAATTTAAAAAAAAAAATAGCATACCTAAATGTAATTGTTTCTCCAGAAAGAAGGACACTTACCTGAAAAAAATATTGAAAATTAGCTACCATTTATACAATATATCGAACAAAACAATTGTACAATTAAGTAAACATAAAACAATAAAAATTGTAAATTATAATCATTATTGGCGAAGGTTAGAAAATTAAAGATACCTTGAAATTGTTACGAACGTGCCAGAAGTATCTCTAAATTCTAAAACTATGGTGCCGTGCGGGCATCACTCAACATTCACTTAGCACCTTCCCCCCCCCTATATACTTCCCCAACAATCAATTAGCAATAACGTTCCTTATATGGACATTCCTCGAAGATATGATTGTCTAAATTTTGCTACAATATTTACATCTTGGAGCACCTTGTTTTGTGATAAGATAGGAGTGAGTGAGCCTCGTGTGACCTATTCTATCAGAAGCCTAGTCAATACGACCTCTCTTCGCCATTTACGACTAGAGGTACCCCTGGCGTCCTTTTTAATAATTTTTAATTACTCCTTGGACTTTCGTTTCAAAAAGATTGATATTCATCTTTTATTTCTTTTTCGAGGGGATTGCTCATTTCTGATGGAGTCGAAATCGCTTTGCCCGTCCCGGGAGCGCGAGTGCTTCTGTAGTTCGACCGGCAGGTTCATTCCCTGCAATTCCTACGTGATTTGGAACTCATATAAATGTAACAGAGAAACCCAGATTTTGAATGTATTTGGAGGTGGTATCTACGTATATATATATATACACACATATTACCACCGCCGTTTTATAAACATCAAAAAGTTAAGGGGGTGATGATGCTTCATCAAGATCGTCGATGGTTTCGATAAAGGAGACCACTCCGATATTTCACAGGAATTCCGCCCCCCTTCCACCAACCCCTCTGGGGATGAATTTTATCCCGCGTCACGTAAAGCCGGCTCTCGGTATTCAATCCCATTCGATATTCTATCTCGATTGTAGAATCGATACCAACGCCTGGGGAATAAAGTATGGCACCTGTTTTATAAAAAAATAAAACTAAAGGAAGAAAGTTCAATATCACCTCTTGGGACAAAAAGGTTAAGGGTCGAATATAGGTTCTATTGTAATTTTCTTTTTTTTTAAAAAAGTAGAAGGCAATTAAGTATTTAATTAATTTGAATAACAAGATGATAATTAATTTTTAATGAATATATTGGATTGTAAAATAAGTTCGTAACGTTTTTTACTGGTGATCTCAATAAAATTTTCAGGTTCTAGTAAATATGTTTCATCAATTATAAATGACCTATTTATTATTTTAACCTATTACATGTTGCCATCTTTCAGGTAATTTTTTAATTCCGTCCACCCAGAACTTCTCAGATTTTTGCGCGATGAACTCTTCTATGTGCGTTTTGCAGTCCTCGAGCGAATTTAACTGTTTCCCGCTGAAAGAGTTTTAAAGAGCCCGTAATAAGTGAAAATCTGTTGGGGAAAGGTCTGGTGAATAGGATGGGTGGTAAATCGCATCCCAGCCAAACTCCAATAACTTCTACTGGGTCTGCTAAGACACGTGAGGACGGGCGTTATCGTGATGGAAAACTATGGCTTTGCGATTATGAGACACTTGCATGAGATATGTTAAGCGTTTCTGCGATATCCCGTGTCGTAGAGTGGGTGTTGTCTGTGACCAATGCTTTGCGTCTTCCAAGTCCAAATGTCCGATTTTCCTTTTCGGAAATAAAAAATCATTAAATGACAAAAATGACTTTTTTTTTTCTCCTCCGAGCAAGCAAAATAGCGCTTAAAGATACCTAACACTATCCTTACCACGTATTTGATGACACATGTGTGCTCACAGTTAGTAATAACCCTTTGATTGCATCCCAAACTCTCCAGTCCCATATCACAATCCTCGAAGAATGGTGTCGAAATTGGAGCATAAAAATAAATCCCAACAAATCACATTTACTCTTCGTCGTAAACCTGCCAACTGCCCTACAGTATACTTTAATAATGTGGCTCTTACCTCTGTAGAACAGATTCGTTATTTTGGACTACATCTTGACAAACGACTAACCTGGAATCCTCACACAAGACAGAAAAGACAGGAAACTACACGCAGATTCCGACTATTACAGCACTTACTAGACAAACGATCTAAACTTCCAACTCATTACAAAAGACTGATCTATGTGACAATAGTAAGGCCCATCTGGACATACGGATTTGAACATTGGGGCTCCACTAAACCTTCGAATTCCTTTCGTATCCAATCTTTACTATCCAAAATCCTTCGTAATATCCTCAATGCTCCTTATTATGTTACTAATAAAACCATCCATAAAGACCTACATGTTCCTTATGTAACCGATCTAGCCCGAATCCGATATTATTCCTTCCAT
>NW_027104649.1:264705-265687 GCF_000696795.3 Halyomorpha halys | reverse complement strand
AAAAATAAAAGATAAGGAATCTCGGTTGAAACTTAACTAATCCTTTTTTAGAATATGTAAAAACTATTGACCAAGTAAACATGATTTTAGAAACAAACAGAGGACTAAATTGAAATATTGAAAAACACTACGAACTTATTTTACAACCCAATATTAACAAACTAAATAATAATAATAATTAAAGCTTAACGATCCCGAAGGTTCAATGCCGATACCACTAAACGCTCTCTACATACATCCTTCCAGTGATGCCCCTCCACACCTAATTCCACTAAATCTGTTTTAACACAATCCTCCCATCTACGTTTCGGTCTATCCCTTGGACGTTTACCCGTTGGTTCAGTGTTTATTAACATTTTAGGGATTCGCTCGTTACTAAGCCCTACAACCTTACACACCGCAATGCTACAACTTGAATTATATTTACCGGGTGTAGGTCCCTTAATTCAGCGTTGTGTAATCTTTTAAATTCTCCCGTTAATTCATCCTTTTTCGGTCCAAATATTTTGCGTAATACTTTATTTTCGAAAACCTTAAGAAGCTGTTCATTCCTAAGTGTAAGAGGCCACGTCTCACATCCATAAAGAACAGTGGGAAGGATAATAATATTGTAAATTCTAATTTTTAAGTTTTTCTATAGAAGGCGCGAGCTATGCAGTTTCGAAATTGAAAAATTGAAAAAAGCATTTCCCGCCTTCAACCTCGCTTTTATTTCCTCATCAATTTCGTTTTTTCCAGTTACCGTAGAACCTAAATACTTAAACCTATCTACCTGTGAAATTCAAATGAATTTCCTCCTATATCTATATCACCGAAATCGCTGGCGTTTCCACTGCTAACCATATATTTTGTTTTATCCGTATTTATTTCTACCTAGTTCCTTGCTGGAGTTTATTAACGTGGTTGTATTTAGTTCAATAGATTCTTTGTCATCACTTAACAATTACGATTCTTTGTCATCACGATTATTGCTGGTTGAAAA
>NW_027104649.1:260452-263075 GCF_000696795.3 Halyomorpha halys | reverse complement strand
TTCTATCAGTGGGTAGATTCTCCACATGTTTTTATCATGTCAGTATGTCACCTACAGCAAATTTACTTGTTGTATATATGTGTATACAGTTGTAAATAACAATTAATAAATTATTTTAAAAAAACAACATATGGGTCCATTTTTATGTTTTGGGATATGTAGAATATGAAAATACTATTGATTTATTTTAACTTTCTAGATTTCTAACATGTTAGGGTCTCTCTTTATGTTTTGAGATATGCAGAATATGAAAATGCTATCGATTTTAAACGCGTGTATCAATTTATTTTTACTTTTTGTATTTCTAGCATGTTTAGAGTCCCTTTATATGTGTTGGGGTATGCAGAGTATAAAAATGCTCAATTTAAACTTTTCTGATTTCTTATCTTAGTAAAATAAATCGATACGCAATCATAAAATAAATAGCATTTTCATTTTTGGCATATATTGAAACTTAGAAAGAGACTCTAACATGTTAGAAATCAGAAAAGTTAAAATAAATCGATAGGCGATCTTAAATTCGATAGTATTTTCATATTCTCTATATCTCAAAACTTATAAAGGGACCCTAATATGTTCGGGATCAAGAAAGATAAGAAAATCAATAGCAATAATTAAATCCATACGCGATAATTAAATCGATATGCGATCATAAAATCGATAGCATTTTCATGTTTGGCATATATTGAAACATATAAAGAGACCCTAACATGTTTGAAATAAGAAAATTTCATATAAATCGGTAAGTGATCACAAAATCGATATCATTTTCATATTCTGCATTCCTCAAAACGTATAACGGGACCCTAAACTGTTAGAAATCAGACAAGAAAAATAAATCGACACGATCGATCATTTTCGTATTCTGTGTTCAATAAAAAATTGGCCCCTATGTGTTAAAAATAAAAAAAATTAAAATAAATCAACATGGGATCTTAAAATCGATAGCATTTGCGTTTTATACTCGTCTAAATACGTGAATTGAAGGTCCATACTTTAGAAATTGAAGGTGGTAAAAAAATAAGCGAATTTAAAAAAAAAATCAAATTGTTATTCGAATAATATGTATTCGACTAATAAAGGTCATCCCCCTATTCTAACACAATGTTGGAGGGTCAAGTTTTCATTTGTGGACCGCCACAGAAATAAAAGCTTTAACTCCCAGAGCTAAGAGTCCACGCCTGACTTTTTTTATAAACCCTTTCCTGGTCATTTCTGACATACGGAGGGTTATCTAGAGCTGACCAATCTATTGAAACCATGCGGGGGGGGGGAGGGGTCAAGTCTTTCTGTATATGGGACCGCAACGAAATGTCCACGCCCAGGGTATTAGAACCGGCGCCACTCGAAGTTCTCAAGCTGCTAAGACATGTGCTTCTACACGCCTGCCTGTCTTGGACCACTGATTTGCAGTTTACTGCATGCAGCTATTTCACATCTTTGTTGATTCTGTCTGATTTTGGCTTCTCACGTGGTCTCTTGCCAACTATACTGGCATTCAAAGTTGTGTGGAGGCGTCCTGATGCATTGCTTCGAGCCACATGTCCCACTATATTAACCTAGTTACTTTCTTATCATGAGATATAGACTGAGCAGTCTCTGCTAGTAGTTCATTATAAGTTTTTCCTCCATTCATTAAGGTACTGATCCCAAATTGCACCTGTAATTATACGGAGGACTTCCCTTCAAATCACTCGATTCTTGTCTCCATGGTACCTGTTATTCTACTCATACCATTTTTTTTATTATACCATCCTTTTTATTGCATCTTTATATTCTTATAATCTTACGATACCAATTTATAGAAATATTGATTATGATTTTCAACATTCAACATCATGGAACGCTTATTTTCTTTTTTTTTTTTTTAAATAAATTTGCACATTAAATTTATAAGAAATTTTCTCATTTGTAATTTGTTACCTTTTAGGTTTTTAAGGGTCCTCAAAGGTAGATTTATAAGGGGTTTACTGAAAAAAAAACCACCAACTAAAAATACAAAATTTGATATTTATTCCATACCGTTGATAATCGAACTATAGTTACTCCTAATAGGGGTATTCATGATCTTTAGTTTAACATGTTAAAGCATATTAAATGGAAAAACTCATGTTAAATGGAAAAAAATTGCCTTCTTTTGCCGTGGTAAAACGAAAACATGTTATTTCGTTTAACATGGCTGAGAGTCTGTTACTTGGTCTGTTAAATGGAGAATGACGTCACACAATAGACTTAGTTGAGCTCGCCACCATTTTTGTTTGTTGTATCAGGTTAGTTCTTTCATGTTTCTGCTAGTTATTATTTCATACCCCTGTTATTAAAACACAATGGATAACTTTAATAATACAACGGAGAAAAATAACTTTTTATTTTTGTTCATGATTGATTTCATGTCAAATCAACACATTTCAAATACTTTTTTACCTCATTATCTCAAAACCTAACAAAATTTGACACCAAAGTAGTTTCCATAAAGCTTCCTGGCACCTAAGAGGAACATCCAAATTTTATTAAATTATGTTCACCAGTTTTGAAATTATAGCTCTATAGTTTTCTAAATTGTTAATGGCTAGTTTTTTTAAATACAAATAGCTCCACTTATGATTAAGGTAGAAACATAGGA
>NW_027104649.1:258031-260402 GCF_000696795.3 Halyomorpha halys | reverse complement strand
AAAAAAAACCACCAACTAAAAATACAAAATTTGATATTTATCCCATACCGTTGATAATCGAACTATAGTTCCTCCTAATAGGGGTATTCATGATCTTTAGTTTAACATGTTAAAGCGTATTAAATGGAAAAACTCATGTTAAATGGGAAAAAAATTGCCTTCTTTTGTCGTGGCAAAACGAAATAACATTTTACATGGCTGAGAGTCTGTTACTTGGTCTGTTAAATGGAGAATGACGTCACACAATAGACCAGTTGAGCTCGCCACCATTTTTGTTTGTTGTGTCAGGTTAGTTCTTTCCTGTTTGTGCTAGTTATTATTTCATACCCCTGTTATTAAAACACAATGGATAACTTTAATAATACAACGGAGAAAAATTACTTTTTATTTTTGTTCATCATTGATTTCATGTTAAATCAAACATTTCAAATACTTTTTTACCTCATTATCTCATAATCTAACAAAATTTGACACCAAAGTAGATTCCATAAAGCTTACTGGACCGAACATCCAAGTTTTATTAAATTATGTTCACCAGTTTTGAAATTATAGCTCTATAGTTTTCTAAATTGTTAATGACTAGTTTTTTAAATACAAATAGCTCCACTCATGATTAAGGTAGAAACATAGGAGGAGTGACATTTTGTAGCTATTTAAATTAACTTTTACCTGACTTGTAACTAGCTATATATGCTTGTTAGAAAATATTTCAAAGAAATTATTGAAAATAAGTGATTTTATTCTTAAACAATACATAAGGTTTGAAGATAGGAGGATAATAGGTTCATTAATACAATAAATACTAAAAAAATGGGTTATAGACATAATAACAACTTTTTAACAACCTTTGATTTCTTGTATAGTAGTTCACACTCAAAAGAGATTTAAACCTATCTTCATCCAAGTTTGGTAATACTGAAGATCTCCAGTGCGTAGATTTTAATACTGATCCCCTGAGAAAAGGAACTGCATATCTGAATGATAGAACATGGAAAATACTTTCAATATAGTTATCAGTTAGCTCATCTTCATTCTCTTCCTCACAAGTTTGAAGATCAATAAGACACTCATAACTAAACTTTCACACAAATTCCACTTTTCACTCACTCTAGGTATGTTGTAATAAATTGCTTAAATCAAAACTGAAACTTAAATCAAATTTGAAGTAAACAATAACATGAGGTTCTGGAAGAAAAGGTTATAAACATAAAGGTTATAAAACAAGTTGCTGAGAAAATCCGCTAGGGGCTCTTATGCATTTAACGTTTAACATGACTTCAAATAGGGCTGCTCACAATCCTATAGTTATTACATTTAACATGGTATAACATTTTACATAACACAACATCATGAATACCCCTAATGTAGTATAGTATCTGCTACAACTACATGACCTCCCTTATTTATGGGAAATCTTGTATATATATTCACAAATGAATAAAATATTAATAATTAATGTAAGGACTAAGTGCTCTGTGAAATAAAAATATAAAATATTTACTAAAAATATTGGACCTGGAGGGCCAGTTGGGAACAAATCATAAATTCTAATTGTGAACCTCCCCCGGGTATATCAATATTCAAGTTCCAATCGGAAGTTGCATCGGAAATTCCATCACTACAGCTTTTAAAAAAATAATGAATTTTTAACGAATAAATGTACGAAATAAATATTTTAATTGTAAGTTAATTTATAATTTTAATATGTTATTCAATTCTGGTGAGTTTAATCAATTTTTTTTTATATATAAAATCGATCCTAGAACGTGGAACTTCCCGTCAATCGATTTTAGCGAAATAGTTCATGTCACACCCTAAGTATCTACCCGCCTGGGTATTACCTAATTTCATTATACCTATTATAGTCTTACCAATTACCTATCAGTAAATAAGGCCAAGAGGAGAAAAAAGGAAGTTATTTCAACCAAATTTTTGATTACTTAATTGAAAGTTATATATAATTACTAGTCAAAATTTATGAGTTTGCCAAGTATAGGTAGAAGAAATAAAAAATGGCGGCTATTTCAAAACGTTAAAAATAATTAATTTTTCATACGGAGCTCTATATCTTTACAACTACCAAGAACAATAGAAAATCTAAGAGAGTATCATTTAAAGTACAGTAAATTTGCTAAAATGTGAGCCCTAATAGAGCTTTAGGTTCAATAGTTCCCGTGATAGAAATTTTAAAAAGCGAAATTTCATAAAAATATACTGAAATATCAGTAGTTAGTTAATTTATTTTGAGAAATCTATATCTCAGGAACTATATAATGTACAGATGTCTATCAGCACTCAAATTAAACCTACTGAATGAGCTATAAAGTATTTTATTACGTTTACCTTTGTAGGAGTAGTAGTTTTCATGGAA
>NW_027104649.1:255381-255716 GCF_000696795.3 Halyomorpha halys | reverse complement strand
AGTTTATTTTGTCAAATATCATAAAAACTACTACTCCTACAAAGATAAACATAATAGACTATTTTGTATTAAATTCAACTAGCTTTAATTTGAGCACTGGCAGATATCAGTACATCCAATGCTTTCTGTAAGGAAGTTTTGCAGTCAAACTTATTATCCGATCAATTTATTTTAGCAAATATCATGAAAACTACTATTCCTACGAAGGTAAAGGTGATAAACTTCTTTATAGTCCATTAAACTAGCTTTAATTTGCGTGCTAATAGACATCTGTACGTCAAATAGTTCCTGAGATATAGATTTCTCAAAATAAATTAACTAACTACTAATCTTTC
>NW_027104649.1:254206-254567 GCF_000696795.3 Halyomorpha halys | reverse complement strand
ATTAATAGATTCCACTTTGACATAATACAAACAAATAATATTAATGTATGTAATATCCAACTCTGGGTGTTTAGTTCATTAAATTTTATCTTAATGTTTTAGCTTCATTTACTGATAGATTCGTGCATACTGGTTGTGCCCAGATGCCTGGTGCCTGTTTCATAATTTTATTTATTTAAACAATTACATCTAATATGGTCCGACCAGATGACAACATCTATCGGCGCCAAAATAACAAATAAAAATCATAAGCATAAGTAAATTGTGAATATTACAGTTTAGACAAATAGGGCGTTTTGGAGGCTTTACATTTTTTAAGCTAGATAAGTTCAATTTAAATTGATACTTTAATTAACAACTA
>NW_027104649.1:251317-253860 GCF_000696795.3 Halyomorpha halys | reverse complement strand
TTTCTAACCACATACATACATTGCTAATACAAATTGTAATATAATAAATAAATTATGTGTAGTTAAGAAAAAATACAGGGAGATATGGTCGTTTGGTGAATGAAAATCAATTATTGGAAATCATAGAAGTAAGAAAGTACCCAGTTAAGTATTTCTATTTTTGGTTGATTTATTTAATAGTTCTACTGGTAAGAGATTGAACAGATATGGTACGATATAGTATAAAGTACGTTTACCAAATTTATTGTTATAGGGTGGTTCGATAATTTTAATTTTGTTTCTAACAGTTTTTAGACATATTATTTCTTTTATAAATAATTTTGTATCTATAAATTTTAAGATAAGTATATAAAAATAAAATAGTTAATGTGGTAAAGTATAAACAATTTTAACATTTTCTGCTTTATTGTATTATTGTTCTTGATGAGTCTCAAAATGAATCTTCAAATCTCAAAATTGATGAGTCTGCCAAGTATAGGTAGGGAGAATAAAAAATGGCGGCTGTTTCAAAACCTTAAAAAAACACTAATTTTTCATTCGGAGCCCTATATCTTAAAAACTACCAACAACACTAGAAAATATAAGAAAACGTCATATAAAGAAGAGTAAATTTTCTGAAATATTAGCCCTAAAAGAGCTATTTGCGTCTAATAGCTCTCGAGATATAGCTTTTTAAAAACCAAAATTTCTGAACAATCTAATGAAAGATTAGTAGATAGTTAATTTATTTTGAGAAATCTATATCTCAGGAACTATGTGACGTACAGATGTCTATTACCTATGTTAATAATGTTTACCTTTGACGGAGTGGTGGTTTTTATGATATTTGACAAAATAAACTCACAAAATTTCTAGTTGTTCGTATAAAATGTTGGATTTTTGAAAAAATATATCTCTAGATCCATAAGACGCACATATGTCTGCCAACACCCAAATTAAAGGAAATTTAACTTACTATAAAGTAGTTTATGACCCTTATCTTCGTAGAAGTAGTAGTTTTTATGATATTCACATATGAATAAAAATTTGGCAAATGAAAATTTGTCTGAACTACTATAAATCAATTTATTTTAGCAAATTTCATATAAACTATTACTCCTACGAAGATAAACATTATAAATTACTTTATAGCTCATTAAACTAGCTTTGATTTGAGTGCTAATTGATATATATACGTCAAATGGTTTTATGATATAAATTTTTCAAAATAAATTCACTGACTCTAATCTTTCAGTACGTCCAATACAACATTTTTATGAAATGTTGCTTTTTAAAAAGCTTTATCTCGAAAACTATTTAACGTAAATAACTCTATTAGGGTTCATATTTTAGCAAATTTACTCTTCTTTAAATGATGTTCTCTTAGGGTTTCTTGTCTTTTTCCTACTTTTTAAGATATATACCTACTTATACTTGGCAGACTTATAAGTTTTGACTTGTAATTGTACATAGTTTTCATTAAAATAATCAAAAATTTGGGTGAGATAACTGCCTTTTTTCTCCTCTTGGGCTCTTGTACTAAGAGAGATAATTCCAGATCTGTTTATTATGCTGCGAGATTTCGACATTTATTGTTGTGTAAATTTTTACAAAATTTACAGGTTAATGTAATCTTCATCTCTAACGACCGTCTGTTAACAGGTCGAGTATGCTTCCATCTCAGTTTCCTTATAAAAATATATGAGAACTCTTAAGTGGGGGGGATCGGTGGTGGGGCGATGCTTCTGTAGTGGGGGCAGTCGACAGTCTCTTATCTCTTCGGTAGCCAAAGTGTATACTGCTTTAATCTCAGGACTCTCGTCTCTATCGGAATGCTCCAACAGTTATTCTATTAAAATAATGACTTTATAAAAAACAGCTTTATAACCACTCATATAGTCTATTCACTGTAATTAAATGAAAATTAAAAGAAAAGGCAAAGAAAAATTGTTTACGAGCCAGACAGCACAGATAAGAATATTTTGATGGCCAGAGTATGTCTGACAACATATATAATTGGGTTTCTTAATTTACTGACAATATCATAACGTTATTTCTATTTCGTCAAATAATGTATTGTTGGTATTAGTGTTAATTATAATATAACAATAGAAATTGCGAATAAAAATAAATACAAGAATTGAAATTGCAAACAATAAATCAGCATTGATTGACTAAATTGTACAAGACAAATGTATAATAGCCAGTTTTAATCACTTGTGAGGATCTTGTGATATTAAAATGAAGGTGGGATAATTTATAATTCATAATATTGAAATCAAAATTGAAACTTAATAGATGTCCTTGATAATGACCAGTTATTGTTGAAGTGAATGAATGCAATTGATGCATTATATGAATGCATTTTATTATAATTGATAAAAAGAAAAGTGTTTGGAATTAACTATATGCTAACTTCAGTGTAATTAAAAGTACTTCAGTTTAGAAACCTCAGCGACTAAAAAAAATATTTGGTCTCAAATAAAAGTTCACACGTGGTAGGTATATTTTCAATTTCTTGATCTTTAGGCAAGTTATTAAAGTCAAAAAGTGGAAATTTTTAC
>NW_027104649.1:238987-250586 GCF_000696795.3 Halyomorpha halys | reverse complement strand
AAAAAAAAAAAATTTTTACAATTTTTAATTTTTTAAAACTTCAAACAGTGAAGTTTTCAATAAATTATGCAAAAAAAAATAAATATATAAAAATAGTACGTTCATATCGTTGTATATTTTTATAGCATTACCTCAATGCTTTCTGTAATCTGAACACATCCCTGCAGCGATTAGTTTGGATTGGACGAGATGTACATCTACGCTGTTTTTATTTGTATTTCACGAAAATCAAAATGAAAGTGTAATTAAAATTTTATTATTAATAAAATCAATAGTTTTTTCAATAAATGGAGAATACGATTAAAATAAATACTTGTTAATATTTATTGCTACGTTTTATCTGTTGTAATGATATATATATATATAAAGCGTCATTCTGTCTTCTCAACGAGTAATTTTTGGTTCAATTGTTTGATTTAAATTTATATATTTCAAATAATATCGCAGAATAGTTAAAATATATCTTTATTAGAGATACTTCACAATTCGTTAAAAGTTGGAACAATAGATTGTTCTAGGTCGTAAACCGATTTATGATTATATTAATTGCAGCTTCTGTAGTGTGAATATTCCTCAGTCAAGATGTGTTCCTTCATATTTATAGTCCTTCTCATGGCTCTGTTTTATACTAGCCAATGTCAAGTAAACGATTTCTATCGCCAAGCATATCGCCTAGCTACTTCGAGTTATCCTGCCAAGAATACATCAACGTTTCTGCTTCCAGAATGCAACACTGACCTAAATCCCAGGCCACCTAGTTACTGCTATGTAGGGAGATCTTATGATGGAAATGATATTGGTGATTCGCAGTCAGATAACTATCGCGAAGGAACATTACAGAGTGATCCTGAGTTTAGACTAATGAAAATGCTGAAGATGGCCCTAAGGAATAAAAACGTAGAAGAAACTGAGGATTATAATGGAATGGAGGAATATAATACTAAAAACTATATTAACCGTCAACTAGAGCCATCTACTTTACCTAATACAGAGTATCCCAAGAACCGTTCACCTCTTAAGCCAAGGTCTTTCAAACCTGATTTCAATGAAGATGATGAAAAATTAATGTGGGATATTTTATTGGAAATGACAGTAAATATGGGTACATGCGAAGATGAGGACCTAATAGAATATGAGGACATTGTCAAATCGATAAGCACGGGACGTCAAAGAACCGACCCATTTTCAGGTATTGTAAATAAATATAACTACAATAGATTGTATATGGATCGTATTGTATTGGTTAGAGACCGGGTTGTAAAGGCTAGAGACCCCTTTATATTGTGATAGCTAGATTCCGGATTGTGCTGTAATGACCAGAGATCGGATTGTATTGTAATGACTAGAGTCCAGATTGTATTGTACAATTTATACGCATTAATTGTACAATTTATTTTAAATAAATCCCTCATTTTTAGGAAATCACAAATTGAAGCTTACAACCATATATTTTAAATCTTTTTTATTTTTTTATTTAATGTAATTTACAACTGTACAAAATAATACAATAGGTAAATATGTAGTATGTTTCATACACACTTGAAAATCTTGGGAAGGAACCACTCATTGGTGGTACTTCAAACATTAATTTAAATTAGAAGGTCCCGTGGCCATCTTCTTTTCAGACGCCTCGGAGGATTATCAGGGATTGTTAAGGATGAAAGATTAAGAATTAATGGGTTAAGGAGTTTGGAATGAAAAGACGCATATCTATTTTGGGTCAAATCTGCAACAAATGGGATATTAAGGTCTTTGTGACTGAGTTTATTTGTGACGTAATAAGGAGCATCACGGATTTTACGTAGGATTTTGGATTGTAACGATTGGAGCCCCAGAGCTAAATTCCATATGTCCAAATTGGTCTGATTATTGTAGTGTATACTAATTTTTTGTAGTGAATGGGAAGTTTAGAGCGTTTGTCAAGTAAGTGTTGTAGCAATCGGAATCTACGAGCAGTTTCTTGTCGTTTCAGTCTTATGTGTGGATTCCAAGTAATCTATTCAACAGGTTTTAGTGGTGTATTTATTTTAAATCTTGAAATCTTAACTTACATTTACATAAAAATAAATAATTAGTGATTTCTAGAGGTCACACATTGAGCTTAGATTTTTATTGAAAATACTAAAGTCATTGAATTCAAAATCAATTAAAATTGGTATTTGATTTATATGAATTTCAAATAACAACATTAAATTAAAGTTTTGAATAACAGATAGTTTCGGTTTCGAAAATGAAAAATCTAATGTTTGGATTTTAATACTAGAAGACAATCTTCTAAATCCTTTTTCCTACAAGGCAATTTGCTTATAATTTTCCTAGAGCTTAAAATTGTGGTAGTTTTAATTAGAGGTTTACTATCTTCATCAGAAGAATAAAAAATCAATAAATACAATTAAGTTTCTGCTAGGTCTTCAATTATGGTCAAAATTTGATTTTTTTTATTCAAAGTAGTTTAGTTTTTCATGAGTTCAAACATATATTCTAAATACTTAGCTAGTTTATTTTATTTCGAACAAGATTAGATAAACATTCCAATAATACAATAAAGTTAATTTTAAGATTTTTTGATCGAGTCTGGCACCCAGGACTGCCATACAAGATCCATAAATTCCTACCCCCTACATACTCCCTCATTATCCGTTCTTATCTCTCCGACAGATTATTTCAAGTGAATCAGAACAGCGCTTATTCATCCCTATTCCGTCAGTCTGCTGGTGTACCTCAGGATAGTATCCTTGGTCCTATCCTTTATACAGTTTTCACAGCTGACATCGCAACCGATCCTAACACTATCCTCACCACATATGGAGATGACACATGTCTATTGTCAGTAAACTATGATGCTTACATCGTATCCCAAACCCTCCAATCCCACATCACCACCCTTGAAGAATGGTGCCAAAACTGGATGATTAAAATTAATTCCAATAAATTCCCTTCTCAACTACCTAAATCCACTTGTTTCTAACCTGGATTCTCCTTCATCACCTAATAATTCTCCTAGGCGTCTGAAAAGAAGATGGCCTAGAGATCTTCTCCTCAAGAAATGTTATTGGAGCTCTATCAGTGGATAGATTCTCCACGTTTGTATCATGTCACTATGTCACCAAAAGAAAATTTACTTGTATATATGTGTTATACAGTTGTAAATATCATTAAATAAATTATTTTTAAAAAAATATTTAGAAGTTTTCTGGAGTTTTACGGCACTATTTTGCACATTTTAACATTTGCACATAGGGCAACGTTTATCATCGATTATTATTATCGATCACTCCAATCTCTGTTGGTGTTTCCACTGTTGGGTCTTCGTCTCCGGATGTATCTCCTCAGTTTACTGGTTCTTGAGTGCCTAGTTGGTTTTCTTCCAGAGTTTACTCTCTCAAAAATTGTCCAACATATCCAGATGGTTCTCACTCATTATCCCCAGGTCTATTATTATATTGACTTAGGATCTCCTTCTATTAGGAGATACACGCGGATGACACAATTCCTATAAGTTCCAGTGCAAAGGCGCTGTATCTGACTTCTGCTTCTGTGAGACGCCGACTAGAGTATGCTACAGAACCCTCCACGCTTCAGCTTCCTGTGCCAAGACCACCCCGAGAGGGTATACGGACTTGCATCGGTTGTGAGTATAAACTGCTTCCTGAAGTCAGGGAATGCAAGAACTGGTTCCCGTTGCAGCTGCTCAATGCATTCCCTGACGTTATGTTTGGCGCCAATAATGTTGTGCTCCCTTTCTTTTTACAAATTATATATGAATTCAACAGAATTAGGCAGTTGGAACTCAAACTATCTCAAGAAAAATCGTCGTAGGAGAAGGAGATCACCTTCCAGGTATAAATTATTTCTAAAGACGGAGTTCAACCCGAAGTTCACAAGGTGGAGGCATTTCGACGAATAACAATCCCCCAGAAACCGTTTAAATTTTATGGGGTCCCAAAGCGATTTTTTCTGATGGAGGAAGGGAATTCGGTATCCTAAAAAGAAATTCCAAACTAAAACCATAATTCTATTTAAAACAATTCTCAGGCCACTGCTGATGTACGGCTATGAAGTTTGGGGAGCGGCATACTTTACGAAAAGGAAAAAAACTACAATCTTTTCAAAATAAAGTCCTAAGAATCGCAGTTAATGCTCCTTGGTTCATAAGAAATGGCCAATAGCATCGCGAATTACAGATGGAGTCAATAGAGAATTATATCAAAAAACGGTTCATGAAGTTCCACTCCCAGTTGCCGACAGTTAAAGGAGCAGTGACCTACAACCTGGGAAACCCAACCTCAACCCAAAGACTGAAACCCAAATTGCTGCAGGATATTCTGTTATAAATATAAAATTAATTCATAGTCGCACTACCTCTATTTTACTTTTTATTATTACTCATTTTATTTATTTTTTTTCTATTTTCTTCTCTCGTCCCTTTTTCAAATTGAATTGTTTCTTCTTACTATTAGTGGGCAATTGTTTGTTTTATTTAAGTGTACCAATGTAATTATTTTTTGTTATTAATTTTACTTTCCCCTTTTATTAAGAAGCATTATTCTTATCTATATATTTTATTATTTTCTTTCTGATTTTAATAATACCATTGTATGTAGTAAGGGGTGTCTTTTGTGCGAGACTATACCCCCTATAATCAACTGTTATAGTCGATTTTATAACCAGGCCGATCTGGTATAAAATAAATTTATAAAAAGGGAATTCGATAACCCCATGATCAGGGAAGTTAAATATAATTCAAGTTATAGCATTGCGGCGTATAAGGAGCGGATCCCTAAATGTTAATAAATACTGAAACGACGTGTAAACGTTCGAGGGGTATACCGAAACGTAGAAGGTAGTATTGTGTTAAAACTAATTTAGTAGAATTGGGTTTTGAGGGATATTACTGAGCATCGAACCTTCGGGTTCGTAGGCCTTCATTATTATTACTATTATTATTATTATTATTATTGTAGGACAAGGCCTCAATACAACCTTAATCCTAACTTACTATGTAAATAAGCACTGATAATGCATTTATGAGTATTGCAGAGAAAATAAAGGCAGTATCATTCTAGTAAGCGTGCAATATAATTCTGTTCCTTTTTTTTAAGTCTTTCAGTCCAAGTGCTTGTAAGTGGTGCCAAGACCCGGAAACTCTGTTCTCTCATCAATGATTTTTTTTCTCTTTCCTCCGGCGTTCTTTTCTTTTATTTATCCTATATTGTAACTTTTTTTTTTTTTTACTGACCTAGATGGTTAATGGTGATGGCGAACCACAACCACAGCCCGCAGTGAGGCCGCCAGTTCTACAGATCCCGGTGACGATTTCCCTCAAGGCAGTGCTCATATGCCGGATCAAGCGAAGAATTTTGAACCATATGCAGGCAGACGAGGGAACAGCATGGCCAGTAGTGAAGGAAAGATTAAAGAAGACCTATGGAGGAGGCAGATGGTCCCCGGAGGAAGACATTTTCTTCATGCTGCGGGAGAGGAGAAAGCACGGGCAGTCTAACGGATAGTACCCAGCCCCGCTGTTAGGCCAGTTTAATCTGGCCACAGAAAGGGTGAGAGAGACACTTGGATCGGATGTAGACAGTTGGAAGATGAATTTCATCGTCTCCATAATGAAGGTGCAATTGGCAAGGAGACAAATAAAAGGGAAGGTTTACCCCGGGACCGCACTTTTGTGGAATGTGCTCAAGACCCTAGCACTAGAGAGGAGCATGCAAGGATGTATGTCGATGGAGGATGGAACCGAGTACCGTACCACTGCACAAGGAATCCGTCAACACCATGGAAGAGAAGAGAACCCATGGATAATGAAAGATAGAGGTACGGGTAAAGGAAGGCGACCGAACAAGGGCGGAATACGCAACGGAGGAGGGAAAGAAGACAGGAACTGCCAAGGGTGTGAGGTAGGACATCTGGTGGCCCAATGCCCCGCACTAGATGCGAGGGGGGAGTTAGAGAAAGGAAATTAAGAGGGATTACTCAGAAATCCCCTTGAAACAGGAGAAAGTGACGTACGTAAAACAAAGGCGGTACCCGCATGCGTTGAGAAGAATTGGAAAACCTCAAGAGACAGGACATCATGTTAACAGTACGTTATCTTATAACAGCCCTCTGTGGGCAGTGCTTAAGAACAGCGCATCAGAAGATAAGGGAGAGCGTTTTAGGGTGGTGATTGATTACCGAAGCCTCAACGACAATACGGTGGACGAGAGGTATCCCATACCAAGATTAGAAGATATTCTGGTTAGACATGGTGGGGCGACATTCTTCTGTACCCTGGATTTGAAAGTCGAATACCACCATATCAAAATGCGCCCATGGCGGAAGACCAGCATAAAACGGCCTTTACATTCGAAAGGGGGCATTAGGAATTCACAAGGATGCACTTCGGTCTGAAAAATATCTGATTGACGCCGGGGATCAGGGATGATCGAATTTGCCAGGCGCTTAGTAATGGGTCCAAGGCAGGGAGAACATTCGGCGGCTCTGGTCTTGCTCAAGATAGGATCCTCGGTCTTAACCTCTCGCCGACCAAGTGCCTGATGAGTTATAGAATAGCAGATATAGGTGAACAAATCCCGTCAGTAAACAGTCTTGCATTTGTATTCAAAACGTGTTCTTTTATCTACCTTTTTCTTTTATTTATAAGTTTCTTTCCAATGTCGCGTAAATATAAATACACCTAAATGTTAATGCGTGTGTTACCTCTAATATTTATTAATAAGTATCTTATTTGCAGGTGGAATGCAGAATCTAATACCATTCTGCCTCGTAGAGCCTGACTCCTAAAATATAAATCATAATCATAATTCAATACGTCATAATATATGAAGGATGACAATTCTGCATGTATAAAAACACATGAATAAATAAATCTTGCACTACAATAGAAACAATTAATTATTAAAACCTCAAACCCTTAAACATAAGAAATAAAAAACAACCAATCTCAATTGAGAACAAATTAGTTGTGATAAAAGTACAGTTGAAATTGTTATGAAGATCAGTTTGGATTCCAAACAATTCACATTACTGTCCAGTAATGTTTCGTGGACATTGTCTTGTCTTCTCCAGAGCGCGAGTTAAGGAACCCGTATTATAAATTTAAACAATTGCCCCTTGCCCAACTGAACCTATGTCACTTTAGACATATGGTTGCATATGTCCACATTCTCCTGCAATTTTATAGAAAAAGGAACCCAATAAAAACGACTAGGTTCTAAGAAGGCCCCAGAGACCCTTCTAACAGCCCTTTCAAGCCCTTAGTATCCTATATCAATAGCAAGGGCTGACACTTAGGCAGGTACATGCTGTCATCTCACAAATGACTTGCATCAGTCTAACTATTTTATGTTTTACACATGAAAGTTTCTTTCGTTTCTTCCAATTTCTTGGAAGTCTCACACCCTGCTTCTAGTCCACGCCTATTTCTCTTTCCCAGATATTTACTTCTAATTTCATAGTATCTGATTGGTCCAAACCCCTTCTCCTATTTCACTATTCTTCCTACCCCCTCTTCTCAAGTGTTCATATATATTTCCTAGACTAGATAGCTAAGTTAGAGAAGTAAAAAGATAGAGACTGAGTAACAGTAGTCTGGCACCCAGGACTGCTTCAATAACTCCGTAAATTCCTACTCCCTAGATACTTTATCATTATCCGTTTCTTTCTCAATAAAACAGTAACTGTAAACCACAATATTTCCTATTCATTCCTCTTCTTTCAGGCCGCTGGTGTCGATTAACCTAGTATCCTTGATCCCATCCTCTACGAAGTCTACACGGCAGACATCCCAAACAATCCTAACATTATCCTCACTACGCATGCCGTTATCACACAGTTAATAATAACCCTCTAACAACTTACCTTACATTGAACAATGGTGTTGACAATGAAAGATTAAAATAAATTTTATGAAACAATCTTTACCCATCGTCTTTAACCTACCGTCTGGTCGAATGTATCTTTAATAATGTTGCTCTTACTCCTGTCGAACAGATCCGCTTCCTTGGTCTACACTTGGACAAACGACTAACTTGGAATCCACACACAAGTCTTTAAAGGCAAGACTTTCTAGCCAAACGGTCTAAAATTACAATCCATTATAAAATACTGATCTACATGACTGACAGTCCATGCTCACGTTTAAACATTAAAAACATTTTCGAAGAGTGCCCTCACCCATTTGCCAACAATAAATATAATTGTTAATAAATAACTGAACCCAAATATATCTAATAGTACAAGAGCCCAAGAGGAGAAAAAAGGCAGTTATCTCACCCCAATTTTTGATTACTTTAATGAAAACTATGTATAATTAATTGTCAAAATTGATGAGTCTGCCAAGTATAGGTAGGGGGAATAAAAAATGGCGGCTGTTTCAAAGCGATAAAAAAAATTTTTTTTTTCATTCAGAGCTGAATTAAATTAAAGCTAGTTAAATTTACTACAAAATAGTTAATTATGTTTATCTTTTTAGGAATAGTAGTTTTTATGAAATTTGACAAAATAAACTTACAAAATGTTAATTTCTAGTTGTTCGTATAAAAGGTTGGATTTTTGAAAAAATATATCTCTAGATCCATAAGACACACATATGTCTGCCAACACTCAAAATAAAGGGAATTTAACTTACTATAAAGTAGTTTAGCTCAATATCTTAAAAAGTAGGAACAACACAAGAGAACCTATAGAAAACGTTATTTAAAGAAGAGTAAATTTGCTAAAATATGAGCCCTAATAGAGTTATTTATGTTAAATAGTTTTCGAGATATAGCTTTTTAAAAAGCAACATTTCACATAAAGTGCTAATAGACATCTGTACGTCAAATGGTTTTTGAGATATAGATTTTTCAAAATAAATTCACTAACTACTGATCTTTCAGTTCGTCCAATACAACATTTTTATGAAATGTTGCTTTTTAAAAAGCTATATCTCGAAAACTATTTAACGTAATTAACTCTATTAGGGATCATATTTTAGTAAATTTACTCTTCTTTAAATAACGTTCTCTTAGGTTTTCTTGTGTTGTTCCTACTTTTTTGAGATATAGAGCTCCGAATGAAAAATTAGTTTTTTTTATCGCTTTGAAACAGCCGCCATTTTTTATTCCTCCTACCTATACTTGGCAGACTCATTTTGACTAGTAATTATAAATAGTCTTCATTAAAGTCATCAAAAATTTGGGTGAGATAACTGCCTTTTTTCTCCTCTTAGGCTCTTGTACAGTTACCATGGACCCTGCGAAATTGCAAGGAAAACTAAAAACAATGCCGTCATAGCTAACAAAGGTAAAGGAGAGGTTACCGTAAAAAAATCGGACAGATTTTGTTTACAATCACATGTTTTAATAAACAAATGCTTTATAGTTGAAATCTATTTCACAAATTGACTAAGCTAATAAAAATTATAACATTTTATTCAATGTTGCTTCTACAACTAGGATTACGCCGTAGTTAGGATGAATTCTTCCATATGCACCGATGCCTTATATCAACCTATGTGATTTAAAAGGTAATTACGGGCAAAAAGCAGTTCATTCGGATCATTCGCTTCGACAAATTGGAAATATTTATAATAAGATTAACTGAAATGATATCTAAAATGTGTTTCTCAAAAAAATTGCATGGTACTGCACGTTAATACAAATAATAGGGAAATATGGTGATAGTGATGAAGATAAAGGGGATTCTAAAGAAATGATTAATTTATTTTACAAACCTGCTAAACTTCATAAAGGATATATTTTTGAAAATTGGGGAAAGGGTAATAAGCGTCCTTATTATGAAGATTACTCCGAAGAAGATAGAAATACAGAGGATTCTGATGAAATATCTACTTTCAGAAAAAGAAAATCTAAAAACAAAAATGTTTTCGTTGATAAAGGATATATTTTAGAAAATAAGGATTAGCGTAATATGAGTCCTTCTACACCTTGACAGACGACTAACCTGGAATCCTCACACTAGACTGATAAGACAGGAAACTGCAAGTCGATTCCGACTATTACAGAACTTACTAGACAAACGGTCTAAACTTCCAACTCATTACAAAACACTGATCTACATGACTGTAATAAGACCCATCTAGACATACGGAGTTGAGCTTTGGGGCTCCACTAAACCTTCGAATTCCTCTCGTATCCAATCCTTACAATCCAAAATCCTCCGTAAAATCCTCAATGCTCCTAACTTTGTCACAAATAAAACACTCCATAAAGACCTAAATGTTCCCTATGTAATCGATCTATCCCGAACCCGATATTATTCCTTCCATTATAAACTCCCTAAACACCCAAACCCACTAGTTTCTAACCTTGTATCCTCAGCCTGAAAAGAAGATAGCCTCGTGACCTTATATTGTAAAATGTTTTACTACTCGGTAATTTCTCTACATTCTGTATCATATCATTATAACTATGTCATTATGATCAAATTTGCTTGTTGTGTTTTTTATACAGTTGTAAATATCAATAAATAAATAAATAAAAATAAAAAATATGAGTCTTCGTTATCAGATAGTGAATATGAAGAATATTTTGTTGCATAATATCCTTATCTGGCGCAATCTCGCGTCATATAAAGGTAAGGGTAATAAGCGTGTTCATAAGAGTCGAGGGTATAACGAAGATGGAGAGGAATATTTTATAGACGTTAGGTTTTTATAAGGCTAATGAAAGACCGAAGGGGGATGGCCATATTGAGCAAAGGCATAAGGAAGATGACTCCTAAGAAGAAGATGAAGCGGATTCTGATGAAATATCTTATCTCTAAAATAAAAAAAGGTATACTATAATTATGAATTCTAAAAAAAAGAAGGACATCAAAACACCCTCTAAAAACAAAACTGTTTACCAACAAAAGATTTGGTGGAGACAAAGCTACGTTGAAGATAACTCCGCGGTCGAATAGGATGACATGATAGCAGAAATAATATCGAACCAGACTCCACAGTGCTCATCTGAGGCCTTGCAGAAGTACGAGAAGCTTATGACGTCAATGAGACATGATGATTGACATTCTAGGCAACCATATCTATCCAACATTCCGGGATAAAATTCAGGTGCATAATTACAATAATTTATAAAATATAAGATTCCTCTTTATATATACAATTTTATGACTTGTTTTACCATGCCTTCGGCAGTATGTTATTATTATTTATTTATTTATCACCCTACCCTGCCTATTAGGCAATACGGGTGTTCGAAGCAGGAGGTACAACTCATTGCTGCATATGACAAACATTTACATAGCTGTGCACACAGCTTGCTATTGCTACAAAATAAATCTTGCTCTCCTCCTGAGACCTTGCTGGTGTAGCTTATTCTCTCCTACCCAGGGAGAAGTGAGTAGAACCCACAGCCTCCTTCCACCCGTACACGAAGGTCTTGTAG
The DNA here is from genome assembly GCF_000696795.3 of Halyomorpha halys. Classification (NCBI taxonomy): domain Eukaryota; kingdom Metazoa; phylum Arthropoda; class Insecta; order Hemiptera; family Pentatomidae; genus Halyomorpha; species Halyomorpha halys. The sequence continues at coordinate 239,187 of NW_027104649.1, read as the reverse complement.
TGCGGGTAGTTTTCTTTCTTCATCAGCTCAGGAAGATCGCTTTCAGTCAGAAGATAGAGTCCTGTTTCCCTCATCATCTTGGCTCTCAGTGCTTCATAGACGGTACAAGCAAGTACGACGTGCTCGGTGGTCTCAGGAACCTGACAAATTGGGCATAGGTGATCGATGTTTATGCCATGTACGGCGAGCTTAGCTCGGAA
>NW_027104649.1:237186-238547 GCF_000696795.3 Halyomorpha halys | reverse complement strand
TTGTGTCGATAATAGTCTTCCTGCAGGAGAAGATCGATAGGCACTCCTCCAGCTAATACCTGTACCGCCAGTATGACATGTATCGGTATGCATCGGCAGTATGACAGTAAACTTTCTGGAATTAACTTTATTGTGTTGGTGAGCTCTAAAATTCATTTTAAAAAATCTAGTATGTGAATTTTGTTATCCTTTCAACACAAAAAATCAATTAACAAACTTTGCAGTTGCATCCTTATAAAAATTTCATTCTGAGCTCTATATCATAAAAAGTAGAAACAACACAAGAAAACCTAAGATAACGTAATTTAAAGAAGAGCAAATTTGCTAAAATATGAGCTCTATTAGAGCTGTTTACATTAATAGTTCTCGAGATATAGCTTTTTAAAAAGCAACATTCCATAAAAATCTTGTATAGGACGTACTGAAAGATTAGTAGTTAGTGAATTTATTTTGAAAAATTTATATCTCCAAAACTATTTGACGTACAGATGTCTATTAGCACTCAAATTAAAGCTAGTTTAATGAGCTATAAAGAAGTTTATGATGTTTATCTTTGTAGGAGTGATAGTTTTCATAACGTTTCTAAAATAAATTGATTTATAGTTATTCGGACAAATTTTGATTTGCCAAAATTATATTCATATATGAATATCATAAAAAATACTTCTGGTACAATGATAAACATTATTAAATATTTTATAGGGAATTTAACTAGCTTTTATTTGAGCGCTGACAGACATCTGTACGTCCAATGGTTTCTGAAATAAAGTTTTTCATTAATCAATCTTATTGCCAGAACAATTATAAATCGATTTAGTTTAGGAAATATCATGAAAACTACTATTCCTACGAATAAGTTACGGTAAAGGTCATAAACTTCTGTATAGTCCATTGAACTAGCTTTAATTTGAGTGATAATAGACATCTGTATGTCACATAGTTCCTGAAATATAGATTTCTAAAATAAATTAACTAACTACTAATCTTTCAGTAGATTTATAAGAAAGTTTTCTTTTTTAAAAGCTATATCTCGAGAACTATTGAACGTAAATAGCTGTATTAGAGTTAATATTTGAGCAAATTTACTCTTCTTTAAACAATGTTCTCTTAGATTTACTAGTTTTGTTGGTAGTTTTTAAGATATAGAGCTCCGAATGAAAAATTAATGTTTTTTTAAGATTTTGAAACAGCCGCCATTTTTTATTCCCCTTATCTATACTTGGCAGACTCATAAATTTTGACTATTAATTATACATAGTTTTCATTAAAGTAATCAATAATTGGGGTGAGATAACCGCCTTTTTTTCTTTCCGGCTCTTGTACTATAATCTTGCCAGCAAGACTTCAAACCCAGTCGCCCA
>NW_027104649.1:234832-235216 GCF_000696795.3 Halyomorpha halys | reverse complement strand
AAGGATGAAAGATTAATAATTATTGGTTTAGGATGGTTAAGGAGTTTGGAATAAAAAGACGCATATTTGTTTTGGGCCAAATCTGCAACGAATGGGATGTTAAGGTCTTTGTGAATGAGTTTATTTGTGATGTTCCCTAGTTATTAATCAACTAGTTTATATTTTCATTTCATTATTATGTATATTTAACATTTTTTTAGTCTATTATTTATTTGTATTTATTTATTTTTTTTTATGTATATACTTTTTCTCTGAATGATGCTTGTTGTCTTTTTATTTTTATAGCCCCGATGAAGACCTAAATTAGGTCGAAACCTCGGCACAAATAAATAATTCGTTCGTTTATTTGAGTTTTTTCTGCTACTACACCCACGAACCATTCTC
>NW_027104649.1:230457-234772 GCF_000696795.3 Halyomorpha halys | reverse complement strand
CAGTAAAAAATAAAAAAAAAAAATGAAATAAAATAAAATAAAAAACTCTCTTAAAATATATACAGACAAAAGAATAGACAAGATGAAAATAATCAGACTATCTGTATGAAAAATAAATAAATAAAATAACAAAATGATAAAATAATATATACAATATTTACAGAATCGACCTGAGGATTCCTGAGCCCACTCTATCCCCCACGTGTGAGGTGTAGAGCAGAGCTCAAAAGATCCCAGCGCATCCCTCTCACCGCATCACTGATAATGAGCCAGTGGAGGCAGAGTTTGAAGGTCTAATGTCCAATAATTTAAACCTCATTGTTACACACTAATTTCAAATTTCGTATAACATACAATCGGGGTACCTGGAGTTATGCACGGAAAGGTCTCGATGTAATCAATTATATTAGTATTATATTCTTAACATGATTATATTTCTAATATGATTATGTTATTATATATTTTTAATTGTTAAATTTATAAGTAAGTTTCAGGCACTGACTTTATTTGTGTTTTTGTTTGCTTTCAAAATACAATATGATTTAGGAATTGCTTCCAATTTATTTATAAAACAGTCAATAATAAGAGCTAAAAATAAATAAACAAAAAGTAGAGATCATGTGATGAATCAAATCATTTACTGAAGTATATAATTAACACGGTGTTATTTTTTAAAATATCGAACAAACAAAAATCGATAAGAGCCCCTCCACTCTGTAGAAGTCCTATTATATAATTAAAATATTAAGGACTCCTGAATGAGACCGTTCATGAATGACAAAGCTCTTTTTTTCTAATCCTGGAGTAATTTTCGGTTCAGTTGTATCGTTTAACTTTGTATTTTACACATAATACCGCAGAACAGTTCATATTTATCTTTATTAGAGATATTTTACGATGCGTTAAAACTTGGAACGATTCATTGTTCTTTGTCGTAAATAGATTTATGACCTGTTTTAATTACAACTTTTAAAATAGAAAAGCGCCTCAGTCAGGATGGATTCCTTCATATACACCTTTGTCTTAGTCTGCCTTATCAGTGTCTGTCTATATGATACGGGTTGTACTTACGGGAAACAAGTTGCTCGTTCCAGTTATTCGCAACGAAATGAAAATAAAGAAGAAACCTTGGAGCATTTACATGAAGTATGCGACCCGTTGGCAGGATCGAAGCGTCCATGGTTCTGCTCCGTACTGGAAAATTTACATAGTGATGAAGATTCTGATGAATGGATTGATATGGACTTATCTGGTCTTATGGATGACTCCGGAGAGTTCGAAGATTATGACATGAGAAGGTTAATGGTAATAAGGACTTCTGAAAATAAAAAAAGAACATCTAACACTTTGAAAAGAGAAATGATCTCGAAACAAACCTCGCGTGGAGAGAAGTCGTCGATTAAGATAACTCAAAGGTGATCCATATTCCGGGAGATAATTCAGGTGCATAATTACAATCACTTATAAAATATAAGATCCACTTTATATATACAATTTTATGACTTGTTTAACCATACCGCAGCTTCGGTTGTTGTTGTTGTTGTTCTCTGGGGCTTAAGGGCGTAAAACCCTGAGGTCATCAACTATAATTCTATTTCACTTTAAATAATTTCGAAAAAAAATTTAAATAATTACTTCTGTTGGTATTTTTTATTATGTATAACAGATTTTCTGGCTTAAATCTTATTCAAAAGGCCATTCCGTTTTAAGAAAACCAAGACCATTTCCACGTTCTTCTGGTCATCATTCAGAGCATCCGATACACTCGGTCCTACTCCCAATCTACTCAAGTTTGCAGAATAAAAATGACATTTATGAAATATGTGACTGATCGTAAGTACACTGTTACAGTATGGACATTTTGGCGGTGGCTGCTTACTGATCAGATATCTATGAGTTAAACTTGTATGACCTATTCTCAATCTGGCAATAGCTACCTCCTCCCTCCGATTGGAACGCTTTGATGTGGTCCATGGTTTAGTGGTTTTTTTGATAGTTTTTAATAAATAAGTAAGTTTTTAATAATCTCTATAAATAAATTAATAAGTTTGGAATAATCTCTAGTTACATGTACAATGTAAAAATTAAATATTAGTAATAAAGGGTTATACACAATTAATGAAAACGGAAAGTGAAGAGTTGACACTATGTTTGTTATAGAGAAGTTAAAGTACGTTACATGTGAAAATAATTTTTAATCAAACACTAATAAAGATGTAAAAAATTAGGCAACCATTAAATAATAATATAGATAATAAGGGGGAGGGAAGGAGTCATAAAAAAAAAATTAAATTATGAATATACACGGATAGAATACACAAAAGAAATAATGTTAAAAGGATTGATACAATAAATATAATATGATGAAGAAAAGACAATATACAAACTAAATCCAGAGTTCGAATACGGGCATAAAATTGTTTTCTGTTACACTATAACTGTGAGATAGCTCTTGTGGGTTCTGGAGCACTCCTGGGGTCCACCCAGCTCTTAAATTGGGTAAAAATCTGGCGGTCGATCGTGATGCTGACCAAACCACCTCCTTGCACCACCGTTGGTCTAGTAACAGAACTTTACAAAGTACTGAACCCCCTCATGGGTTCAATAAATTTTTTTTTTCAACATTAAATGATAATATTGATAATAGGGGAGGGTGAAATTATAAAAAAAAAATAAAAAAAAATATAAATATACACGGATAGAATACACAAAAAAAAATGTTAAAAAAATAGATACAATAAATATAATATGATGAATAAATACAATATACAAAATAAATAGTGGTTCAGAGGTGTATAAATTACATAATAAAAACATTAATAAAACAGAATTGTATAGTCAGGAAGAAGTACTTCGTGAAGAAGTAGTGATCACCCGACTCAAAATAGGACATACCCGATTGATACACAACCACCTCATAACAGGAGAGGCCCCACCAAAATGTTCAAAATGTAATACCAATCTGACTGTCAAACACATTTTTAAAGAATGTCGTCACTACACATCAACTCCTCTGAATCATTTAGGGATACTAACAAATGTTCCAATGACGTTGAGAAACGACGAATCCTTAATAGAAAGAGTCATTAAATTCATCCATCAGACTAACTTAATAATCAGCCTTTAATTATTATAATTATCTTTTTATCTTACCTTATTTTTAAAATTAGAACAGTTACTTATCTGATTTTCATCATCCTTACTGTCGTAACGATTATTCAACAGATTATAATTGCCTAGCTAGTTATTGTTTCAAATCTCACAGAAATGAGTACCTCTGGTGCGGATCAGTACACCATACCAAAGCTATGACTAAAACAACTAGGCCTTGCCAAAGCCAACAACCAACGGGCGTTGATGACCAGGCTGTTAAACGCCCTTTCAAAACTAACAAACAAACAAAACATTAATAATAAAGTAATTAATGTAAGTATACTTAAGTTGGAAGTAACAAATATATGAATATGAGGATTGTTAGGATTGGAAGAGGAAGCAAGATTAGAAACTAGAGGGTTTTGGTGGTAATAATGTATATAATAGAAGGATGGATAACCTATATTAATGTTACATATGGAACATTAAAATCTTTATGAGAGGTGCGGTCAAAATATAATAAAAATAAGTTGAAATAACTTATTTAATCGTGGCAAAGTTTCGGCCATAATTTCTATCCTTCATCAGGGCTAAAAACAGAACAGCCTAATATTATGGTTACATATTTTATTTTTTACATTTTTTCCCTTTCTCTCAATTTATTTTTTTTCTTTCCATAATTTTAACTTCAATTTTTCTTTTATTTCCTTAATTATGTTAATGTACATACATTTTATTTTCCACTTCTTTCATCACTTTAATTTTATTAATTCTATTCTGTAAAATTACTTGCTTTTTGTCATTCTGTTATTATTTTATGTATTCAATGGTTGTTATTTTGTCCTGTTCTTAGCACAGATGTAGATTAGAAATTCTGGCCAAAACGTTGGCACGATTAAATAAGTTATTTCAACTTATTTTTATTATATTTTGACCGCACCTCCATCTCTATTTGATCCGCAAACCATCTCCTCGTATAAGTCATCCACGTACATCATCAACTATCTCTCGTGATTAAAAAAGTCTTTATGGATGAATTTATTTTTGACAAAGTAAGGATCATTGAGGATTTTGGATTGTAAGGACCAGAGGTATCCGAAGGCTTAATGAAGCCCCAAAATTCAACTCCGTACTTCCAGGTAGGAATGGGATATCGATATCGATATTATCGAAATATCGATATTTTGTCTCCAATATCCGATATTTTGATATCGATATCCAG
>NW_027104649.1:228113-230407 GCF_000696795.3 Halyomorpha halys | reverse complement strand
TTTGAAATCACAAAATTTATTGACAAAAATATAACTTGATGGGAAGAAAAAAAAAAATTAAAAATAAATAAAATAATCAAATCAAAAAATAAATAAAATTTAACGAATATTAGGAAAATTAAATAAAATATAAATGGCGTTGATGACCAATGAAGTTTGGCGCCACTAAACATACAAACAAACAAACAAATCTAGTTTTATATTCAGTAGGTGACGTACTACTTTTGGGAAATCGGGATAATTGGAGCATTAGCATAGCTTCCGTAGTATAATGACAGTAAACTTTCTGAAATTAACTTTATTGTCTTGACGAGCTCTAAAATGCTTTACAAAATCTAGTATATTAATTTTGTTACCCTGCCAACACGAAAAATCAATTGACAAAATTTACAGTTGCGTTGTTATACTCCGAGCAGCAATAGCTTTCTAAAAATTATGATTGCCTTAAGGTAAATAGAGAAGAGAAATAAATTTATTCATTCATGCTGCCCAAACACATCGGGTTGCCAAATTACACATCAATCGAACATATATAAATTACATATTTTTATATGATATAATATAATATATAGATAACATTTTTCAACAATTCAATTTACTCCTTTTTTTTCTTTCCCTTCTATTTTACAACCCTTATCTCATTTTATCAAAAATATTCTCCTATATAACAAATATTAGAATATAAAAAATAACAAAGTAGTAAATAGATAAATAAAACAACAAATAGGATATGCTATGCATGCATGCCATCCCTCCTCTGGATAACTCCCCCACTCATTAATTTCCATGCATGTGGTGGTGGATGATTCCCAGGGAGTCAAGTATTATATTCTCTGTCATCCTAGCCACGTCCTGGACATCGACCCCGAGCTCCTCCATGAAGCTCCTAGTTGTGCTGGGAATAGTTCCACGGGCTCCGAACCAGAGGCCTCTCACGTTGAAGTCTCGTCCTCCGAGAATAAAAATGTTCTTGATTCATGTTTCTTCTCTAATTGGACGTTTTGGGAATTCTGCGTACCTCTCTTCAGTATTATACAATTAACTATTTCATTTAAAAATAGTACATTTTATACAGGTTTATATATTGTCACACGTTGCAAGGTTTTGTTTATCCATATTCAGTAGGTTCTTTCACTTCTTGTTCTACAATCCTCTCGGAAGGATGAAACGGCAGTGGACCCATTACTTCTTGTAAATGTTTTGGTGGTTAGGGAGTTTATAATGGAAGGAATGATATCGGGTTCGGGCTAGATCGGTTACATAAGGAACATTGAGGTCTTTATGGATGGTTTTATTAGTAACAAAATAAGGAGCAGTGAGGATTTTACAGAGGATTTTGGAGGGTTTAGTGGAGCCCCAAAGCTCAACTCCATATGTCCAGATCAGCCTTATTACAGTCATGTAGATCAGTCTTTTGTAATGAGTTGGAAGTTTAGACTGTTGTCTAGTAAGTGCTGTAATAGTCGAAATCGACGTGCTGTTTCCTGTCTTGTCAAGGTGTAGAAGGACTCATATTACACTAATCCTTATTTTCTAAAATATACCCTTTATCACCGTAAAGAGTTTGGTAAACATTTTTGTTTTTAGATTAGTTTTAGATGTTCTTTTTCTGAAAGTAATGGGTCCTACTTCTTGTAAATGGCTGCTGGAGTTCTGGTAATGGCCAGCTTCTCTACTCAAGCATTATTGCATTTTATAAGTTTTTTTTTTTTCTTTCGAATTTGTTAGGACTATTGTTATAATCATCTTTTATTTATTTTTTATTTATAGATGGTAAGAATGAATCATCGATCGTTAAATTAGTAAATACAAAATTCTTTCGAGAATCAGCAGAAACAACAAACAAACATAAAAAAAAGTTAATGAAAACAAAGAAATGAAGAAATAGGTACAAAGGATTCTGATGAAATATCTACTTTCTGAAAAAGAACATCTAAAACTAATCTAAAAACAAAAATGTTTACCAAAATATTTACGTTGATAAAGGATATATTTTAGAAAATAAGGATTAGCGTAATATGAGTCGTTCTACACCTTGGCAAACGACTAACCTGGAATCCTCACATAAGACTGAAAAGACAGGAAACTGCACGTCGATTTCGACTATTACAGCACTTACTAGACTAACGGTCTAAACTTCCAATCCATTACAAAAGACTGATCTACATGACTGTAATAAGGCCAATCTGGACATACGGAGTTGAGCTTTTGGGCTCCACTAAACCCTTGAATTCCTCTCGTGTCCAATCCTTACAATCCAAAATCCTCCGTAAAATCCTCAATGCTCCTTATTT
>NW_027104649.1:224818-226268 GCF_000696795.3 Halyomorpha halys | reverse complement strand
TATTATATTTTGGTACGAATATTTCCTCCTGAATATAAGATTAAAGATATATTACATTAATTTTTTTTTATTTTAAACCGATATTTTGATATTATCGAAGGAGAATATAGATATTCCGATATTATCGGTTACTCGATATCGATATCAAAATATCGGCTATCGGAGACAAAATATCGATATTTCGATAATATCGATATCGATATCCCATCCCTAATCAGTACTAGGTCCCATACTCTTCGTCGTCTTCACGGCACCGGTAATGTACAAAATAGATAGTGGTATAAAGGTATGTAAATTATATAATAGAAACATTAATAATAAAGTAATTAATGTAGTAATAATAAATTAATTAAGTCAGAAGTAACATATGATTATATGAATACGAGTGTTGGGGAGATCGATAGATAAATTAAAAATATTATATAGAAATATAAAAGGAAAAGAATGGATTATAAATATAGAATATAAAGTAATACAATTCAATATGGAGTGAGAATTTAAAAAATAAAAAACATGACAAGAAAGTGGGCTTCTGAAATGCAAACTGTAGATAAAAGAAGAATTTTATGGGGATTTTATGAAGTTTAAGATATGTCAATATGTCAGGGAGATGCAGTCTTTATCGACTTTATGATTGGCGGAATTATCAGTTAAATTTACATGAATTTACTTTTTTTTCTTTTCCTTCCCTTCTTTTTCCCTATTTAAGAAACAAACTATACAAAAAAAAAATAACTATATTAAAATTACGTTGGCACGATTAAATAGCTTATTTCAAATTATTTTTATTATATTTTGACCGTACCCCCATCTCAATTTGACCCGCAAACCATCTCCTCGTATAAGTCATTCACGGTCAACTATCTCTCGTGATTAAAAAAGTCTTTATGGATGAATTTATTTTTGACATAGTAAGGATCATTGAGGATTTTGGATTGTAAGGACCAGAGGTATCCGAAGGCTTAGTGAAGCCCCAAAATTCAACTCCGTACTTCCAGGTAGACCTTATAGTCTTGTAAATTAGTCTTTTGTAAAGAATTAGAAGTTAAGATCGTTTGTCTTGTAAGTATTTTTAGGAAAATTATAAATTAAAATTAGCTTAATAATAAGAGCATACGTAAACACCTAAGAAAAATAATTGAAAAGTGGAGTTCATGTGATGAATCAAATCATTTACTGAAGTATATAATTAACACTAATCATACCAAGACTTAATATATACCTATTTCTACCATAGCGGGTCAAATGACCCGACTTTGTTTCATGCTTGAATGTATGAAATATGGATGTTAGGAAGGAAATAAAAGCATTTCTATTACAAAAGCAAAAAATAAAAACTTGTGCTCTTCCAGGTGTGCCACCTACTTGCATCGGTTACCAAACAGATCAATCATTCGCAACATTTTGTTCATTTATTTCTACTTCACTTTCTTCCGAACTTGAGAGTAAT
>NW_027104649.1:223147-224417 GCF_000696795.3 Halyomorpha halys | reverse complement strand
CATGTGATGAATCAAATCATTTACTGAAGTATATAATTAACACGGTGTTATTTTATAAAACATTGCAAAAATATCGAACAAACAAAAATCGATAAAACCCCTTCACTTTGTGGAAGTTCTGTATATAATTAAAATATTAAGGACTCCTGAATCAGACCGTCCATGAATGACAAAGGTCTTTTTTTCTAATCCTGGAGTAATTTTCGGTTCAGTGGTATCGTTTAACTTTGTATTTTACACATAATACCGCAGAATAGTTCACATTTATCTTTATTAGAGATACTTTACGATACGTTAAAACCTGGAACGATTCATTGTTCTATGTCATAAATAGATTTATGACCTATTTTAATTACAACATTTAAAATAGAAATGCACCTCAGTCAGGATGGATTCCTTCATAAGGACCGTTCTCTTTATCTGTCTCTTCAAAATATGCCAATGTGAATCGAACAGTATTTATCGACAATTACGGAAGAGAAAAGAACCTCGTACTGTTCATCCGAATAAACCATTTGGAGAGAGAAAGTATTCACCACAATGCGATCATGAAATAGTTGCAAAGCCTCCAAGTTACTGCCTACAGAAGCACTCGCCACTTGACGATGATGATGGTGATGAAAATGATTTTGTTAAAGAAAAAGATCCTAATGTAGGTAGAAGAGAGTTGCGTGTCTACCTATTAAAGTCTAATAAACGTGCTAAGAATAGTCTAAGGTACGATGAAGATGGAGTTGTTAGGTTTGGTCATCAAAGAGCACTCGTTGCTGGTCAAAGTAAGCGTAGAAAACAACCCTATAAATCCAAAATGGATAGGAAAAGAACTAGAAGAACGAAAATCCGTAAAATCATTGGTAGAGATGATGAATCTGATGAAGATGATGCATATAAGGGTAAAAAACCTAATTTAGGCAATAAAGAATCTAATGGTGTTAGGACTAATAAAAATAAAAGAAAAAATGAATTGAGAAAACCTAAACAATCTAAAAAAAGGACCAAAAAAAAAAGATATTCTAATAAACAAAAAAGAAAACATTCAAAAAGAGGTAATAATAAAATGAGAGAAGGATACTATGAAGATAACTCCGCGGTCGAATCGGATGACATGATATCGGGAATAATATCGAAGCAGACACCACAGTGCTTACCTGAGACCTTGCAGAAGTACGAGAAGATAATGATGAGGCGAGGTGATCCATATTCCAGGCCACGATTCCGGGAGATAATTCAGGTGCATAATTACAATCATTTATAACAAATAATATTACTT
>NW_027104649.1:219749-221447 GCF_000696795.3 Halyomorpha halys | reverse complement strand
ATCAGCAGTTAGTTAAATTATTTTGAGAAATATATATCTCCGGAACTTTATGACGTACAGATCTACATTAGCACACAAATAAAAGGTAGTCTAACGTACTATAAAGTAGTTTATGACCTTTTCCTTCGTAGGAATAGTAGTTTTCAGGATATTTGCTAAAATAAATTGATTTATAGTTGTTTGAACAATGAGTTTTATTTATGAAAAACTTTATTTCAGAAACCCTTCGACGTACAGATATCTGTTTGCACTCCAATTGAAGCTAGTTAAATTTACTATAAAATAGTTCATAACGTTTTTCTTTGTAGGAGTAGTAGTTTTAATCATTTTTGAAAAAATATATCTCTAGATCCATAAGACGCATATATGTCTGCCAACACTCAAAATAAAGAAACTTTAACTTACTATAAAGTAGTTTATGACCCTTAAATTCGTAGGAGTAATAGTTTTTATGATGTTCACATATGAATATAAATTAACAAATGAAAATTTGTCCGAACAACTATAAATCAATTTATTTTAGCAAATATAAAGAAAACTACTGTTCCTACGAAAATAAACGTAATAAACTACTCTATAGCTCATTAAATTAGCTTTAATTTGATTGCTAATAGACATCTGTAGGGCACATAGTTTCTGAGATATAGATTTCTTAAAATAAACTAACTAACTACTGATATGAAATGTTGCTTTTTAAAAAGCTATAACTCGAGAAATATTGAACGTAAAGAGCTCTATTAGGGCTAATATTTCAGCAAATTTACTCATATTTAAATAATGTTCTCTTAGATTTTCTAGTGTTGTTGGTAGTTTTTAAGATATAGAGTTCCGAATGAAAAATTAATGTTTTTTATGGTTTTTAGACAGCCGCCATTTTTTGTTCCCCCTCCCTATACTTGGCAGACTCATCAGTTTTGACTTGTGATTATAAATAGTTTTCAATTAAGTTATTGTTATAAAAATTGGTGTAAGATGACTGACTTTTTTCTCCTCTTGGGCTCTTGTACTATAACGTTTCCTTTCCTTTCTTTGACGTACTTTTCAAATGGATATTTATCATATCAGTTCTTTCATAACTATTTTTTAATAATATCGAAATATTATAAGATTACCATGTCAAGTAAACTGGGTAGGTAAAAAACTATCCACCCTAAAACAGACAACGTAATTATGATAGGTAAAATTAATGTACAGCTAATTAAGACGGAATATAGCATTATAATTTAATTGCCACAGAGAAAATATACCACGGAGTGTAATGAAATAAAGAAATTGGCAAAAGAAAAGTTATTAAAATACTGTATGAAGATACAGTAAAAGAAAAATTAAAATCTGGACCGCTACAACCCACTAAGAGTCAGGAGTTCAATACTTTGTAAGGAAGGCCTGTTACTAGACAAACAGTCGTGCAAGGAGGTGATTTGGTCAGCATCACACTCGACCCCATATTTTTACCCAATTTAAGAAGCTAGGTGGACCCCAGAAGGGCTCCAGAACCCACAAGAGTTGATTCACGGCTACTAGTAGGTCCTTGGAGTTAGTAGCCACGCGCTTTACCTGTATGAAGATATAGTATTTTGGTAAATAAAAAAGCCAGAAATTATTGCATTTATAATAAATTATTCCTATTCTAGGACAAAATATATTGCATTTAAAACATTATAATTGGGAAAATAATTGTACTAACTAACACAGTAA
>NW_027104649.1:216493-217969 GCF_000696795.3 Halyomorpha halys | reverse complement strand
GAGCCCCAAAGCTCAACTCCGTATGTCCAGATAGGCCTTATAATAGTCATGTAGATGAGTCTTTTGTAATGGATTGGCAATTTAGACCGTTTGTCCAGTAAATGTTGCAATAGTCGGAATCTACGAGCAGTTTCTTGTCTTTTTAGTCTTGTATGAGGATTCCATGTCAGTCGTTGTGAAGAAAGCTATATCTTAACAGCCACTAGACGTACAGTTCTCTATAAGCACTCACATGAAAACTAGTTTAATGAACTATAAAGTAGTTTCTGACGATTATCTCCGTATGAATAGCAGTTTTCATGATACTGAACAAAATAAATTCACAAATAGTTGCTGAGATAAAAAGTTTGATTAATAAAAAAATAAATATCTCAGGAACCATAAGACGTACAAATGTCTGCCAGAACTCAAATTAAAGCTAAATTAATGTAGTTCATTTCGTTTCTCTTAGTAGGGGTAGCAGTGTAAATATAAACACATATTTTACTAACAAAATTTCGTCCGAACAACTAATAGATAAACTTCATAAACTACTTTATAGCACATTAAACTAGCTTTAATTTGAGTACTAATAACATCAGTTCTGCTAATGGTTCCTGAGATATAGATTAATCAAAATAATTAACACTTTCGCCCTGGTATTTCAGTGTATTTTTTTTTTAAATATTGCTTTTTAAAAAACTGTATTGTCATATAACAACTATTGAACGTAAATAACTCTATTAGAGCTCATACTTTAGCCAAATCATTGTACTTTAATGAGGTGTAGATAGTTGACCGTAGATTAATGATTGGAGAAGATTGTCGAAGGGTTGTAGGCCTACCTTCTACACCATAACCCCTGATGAAGACCTGAAACTCAGGTCGAAACGTCGGCATAAAATAACCGCACCCCCCGACAAAATTCTCCAATCATTATTGTAATTTAAATAATGTTATCTTAGGGCCTCTAGTGTTGTAGGTAGTTCTAAAAGGTATATAGTTTCGTTTGGAGCTAAAATAATATTTTTACATTATAGCTCATTAAACTAGTTTTAATTTGAGTGCTAATAGACATCTGTACGTCACATAGTTCCTGAGATATAGATTTCTCAAAATAAAGTAACTAACTACTGATATTTCAGTACATTTTTATAAAGTGTTGCTTTTTAAAAAGCTATATCTGGAGACCAATTGGACGTTAAACATATAACAGAATATTACAATAACAATAAGATACAATTAGGTAATTTAAGCTAGGATCAATATTATGTAAAAATAAAGTGATAAGAAATTACATATAAATAAAAGGAAGGAATACATAAAATAAACTTGAATAAACAATGATAAGAATAAAAAATAAATAACAATGGTGAGTAAATTTTTTTAAAAAATACGTAAAATAAACAGTTAAAAAAGTACAGGAGACGTACAGAAAACAAAAAAACAATACGGGGGAAAAAGTCAATAAACGTCTTAAAAGAATAAATATAAATA
>NW_027104649.1:213598-215357 GCF_000696795.3 Halyomorpha halys | reverse complement strand
AGACATCTGTACGTCCAATGGTTTCTGAAATAAAGTTTTTCATAAATGAAAGTTATTGTCCGAACAACTATAAATCAATTTATTTTAGCAAATATCATGAAAACTACTATTCCTACAGAGGTAAAGGTCATAAACCTATTTATAGTCCATCAAACTAGCTTTATGTTGAGTGCTAATAGACATCTGTACGTCAGATAATTCCTGAGATATAGATTTCTCAAAATAAATTAAGTAACTACTAATCTTGTACGGGCAGGAGTCCAAGAATAGGGTTCCCTTCCCTAGAGGTAAACTCATCTTAGATGCACTATAAAATACAATCGAATTGAAATAATTGGTTTGCTCCTCCAGCTAGGGAGTATAGTGAGTGATGATGGAGTAGCGGATGGGGCTATAAGGAACTTCACAAAGTTTTTCATTTTCTGGCAGTTTTAAAATATTGCTCGATAAAACTATCTTAAGTCTAATCTTCCCGTTTCAAGCAAATATTTCAAAAGTGATATAGCAGCGACATTGCCTGGGGGACTTAGTGGGGCGGATCCAGTCTGGATGGATTGTCTTTCTTTTAATATTTTATTTATTCTGGGACGAGTTCCTTCAGAATAATACAGAGAAATCAACAGATGAGGGCTAAGAAGTATCTCTGAGAACTTAGACAAAAAAATATTAACAGTCATTATAAAAAATAATTATAGGTTACTTTCTCACTTTTATCAGTTGAACAATAAATAAAAAAAAAATGAATAAGTAAAAAAGAGAAAAGAATACGATGTAAAAATAATTAAGAATGATATAGTTTACATACATATTTACAATTATATTAATTTATAATTTTATAGGGTCTGAATGGATAAGAAATGATTGAACAGGCGGGATTTAAAGGTAGGAAGGGTACTAGAGCGACGGATGTTGGAAGGGATGGAGTTCCATAGGGATGAGGATTGGGATAATGAAAGATCAATCAAAAGCAGCGGTTCGGTGGTCCTTGTGTATAAATCTGGAGACCGGGAACGGGTATTGCGAGAACGAATAGAGGATTTGGATTGAAGAACCTCGGAGATGTATGATGGACGGCTGGATTGGATGACTTGGAAGATGAAGGAAGCCAGGAAATACTTATGACGTTAGGAAGGATAAAGCCACTTCAACTCTGCATAAAAACGGGAAACAAAGGCGTCCCTATGGATCCCGAAGATGAATCGTACTCAGCAAATTATCAAACGTTTTAATTTCGCCTCGTGATCCTCAGAGACTCCTCCATATACTGTACAGCAATAGTCAAAGTGGGAAAATAGTGTTATGATCTCCTCTTGTGAGATTTTGACATGTCGTACATCGACCAACCTACTCGCTGTGATGGTCTGTTTGAAAAGTAAGATAAGTAAGGCTACCATTGAGGGCGGGAGTGGAGAGTTACATGCCGTTTTTAGATATCAGGAATTTATTAAATATTGCTTGATTAAGCTATCTTAAGTCTCCTCTCTCGTTTTGAGTAAATCTTTCAAAAGTGATATAGCATCGTCTGGGGTCATAGTGGAGTGGGTCCTGCGGGGAAGGATTTGCTTTTTTTTCATTGTTATGATCTCCACTAGTGAGATTGTGAAATTACAACAGCTAGCGAGAAAAAATATATTCAGGTTCAATATTTTCTGATATTTTTTTTTTTTTAATAATTTATTTATTGATATTTACAACTGTGTACACATATATACAACAAGTAAATTTGCTGTAGGTGACATAGTAACAGGATAAAAACATG
>NW_027104649.1:210323-212849 GCF_000696795.3 Halyomorpha halys | reverse complement strand
ACTCATAATCATTGGGTTAGTAGTATTAATAATATTCGCATATGAAATTTTATCCAAACACCGGTAAATCCATATATTTTAGCCAAATCATGAAAATAACTACTCCTACAAAGATAAATGTCATAAATATCTTTAATTTGAGTGCTAATGGACATCTGTACGTCGAATGTTTCCTGAAATATAGATTTTTCAAAATAAATTAACTAGCTACTAATCTTTCAGTGCATTTTTTACGAAATGTTGCTTTTAAAAAAGCTATATATCGGGAACTATTGAATATAAATAGCTCTATTAAGGCTCATATTTTTGTAAATTAACTCTACTTTAAATGATATTCTCTTTCGTTTTCTAGTGTTGTTGGTATTTTTAAAGATATAGAGCTATTTAATAAACTCATTGTGGGAAATATATATTTCAGGAATCATGAGATGTCTAATATTACTCAAATTAAAGCTAGTTAATTGCACCAAAATATAGTTTATCTTCATAGGAGTAGTATATTTCATGATATTTGCCCAATTATATTAAATTATTTTCGTGAAGAGTAATTTTTTATTCATATTTATACTTTTTATGTAAAATACGGTTTTATTTTAATAAAAAAATAACTGTCAAATTATCAATAAAATATACGAAAAAATTCAAATAAATAAAAATAGTTATGTAGAGTCATTTTGTTGATGTTTACACAATTTTTTAAAAGACATTTTCAGTACCCAAAAACATTCCTACGCATAAATTAGTTCGGACATCCTAGATTGCAGTGTACTATAGATTATTGTTTTATATGAACAAAGATGTGTTCTCGCAGTTAGTAATAATTTAATTGCATCTCAAACTCTTCAATCCCATATCACAGCCCTCGAAGAATGGTGCCGTAATTGGAGGATTAAAATAAATTCCAACAAATCCCATCAAATTACCTTTACCCTACGTCGTAAACCTACTGACTGCCCTACAGTTTCATTTAATGATGGTACTCTTACCCCTGTCGAACAGATCCGCTACCTTGGACTACATCTGGACAAACGATTAACCTGGAATCCTCACACAAGACTGAAAAGACAAGAAACTCCACGTCGATTTCGACTATTACAGCACATACTAGACAAACGGTCCAAACTTCCAATTCATTACAAAAGACTGATCTACATTACAATTATAAGGCCAATCTGGACTCTTGGGCTCCACTAAACCTTCGAATTCCTCTCGTATCCAATCCTTACAATCCAAAATCATTCGTAAAATCCTAATTGCTCCCTACTTTGTCACAAATAAAATCATCTACAAAGACCTAAAAGTTCTATTTGTAACCGATCTAGCCCTAAACACTCAAACCCATTAGTTTCTAATCTTGCTTTCTCTTTTATTCCGGACAATCCTCCGAGGCGTCTGAAAAGAAGTAAAAATGTTTTTAGAGTGCTACCATTGGGTAGTTTCTCTACATGCTTGTACCATACCATTATGATTTCCTCAAATTTACTTGATGTATTTATGTACAATTGTAAATATCAATAAATAAAAAAAATAAGAAAGCGTCATTTCGCCTTCTCCTCGAATAAATTTCGCTTCAGTTGTTTTATTTAAATTTATATTTGACACATAATACCGCAGAATAGTTCACACTTATCTTTATTAGAGAAAGTTCACGATTCGTTAAAACTCGGAACGATTCATTGTTCTCGGTCGTAAATGGATTAATAAAATTTTGTTTAATTGCATCTTCTATAGTCGGAATAATCCTCAGTCAGGATGCACTTCTACACACTAGCCGTACTCTCCATCTGCACCTTGTACATCTGCCAATGTGAATCTACGAGTAACTATCGAAAGTCACACGGTGGAATACCAGCTCGTTATTATGAACATTCGGCAAAGAATATGTTGCTAAAGTTGTTACCGCAATGCGACCCTGAAATAGTTGCTAAGCCTCCAGATTACTGCAAGTACATTCCTAATGACGAAGATATGAATGAAGATACTTATTCAATGGGACCTCCTAAAGAAGTATACTCTAAAAAACTCAAATATCGGGTAAATGATGATGATGATAATGATGATGATGAAAACGATGATGATTCATCTCCTACAGATTCAAGTGAAATACCTTATGAGGTACCCATTAGTTTCCGTAAGAGGAGTGAAACGTGCAAGGAGGAAAACTTAGATTATGAGGAGGAAGAAAGAAATTACAAACCTCAGACTAAAAAACTACCCCGAAAGTTTAGAAATGTAAACCTACCATCTGAATCATCGTATTTGTCAGATAAAAGTTTATCTAAAAGACCATTGAATACGGGACTTCGTAGCTTACCCCCTAAAATGGATATTCTATTGGACTTCATCGAGAAAGAGGCACCCATGTGCTCACCTGATAACATCAGGTTATACCGAACATACTTAGAGACGATAAAAGACGGTCCGCTATATTCCGTAAAGGGTACGAATATAAGAGATGATCCAGGTAAGTCGATAACATTAAGCATAATTTATTGAAAATTATTATTAACCTATCAATATTTTTAA
>NW_027104649.1:203068-205864 GCF_000696795.3 Halyomorpha halys | reverse complement strand
AGATGTAGGGATAATTTTACAGATTAGAATTAATAAAATGAAGTGATGAGAGAAGTAGTAAATAAAATGTATACATAGATAATTGTAAAAGTGTGTAAAATAACATAATTAAGGAAATAAAATAGAAATGAAGTTACATAATGCAAAGAAGTATGAACATATTAGTTATTAATAATTTAAAAACTGAGATATGGAAAGAAAAAGAAAATTGAGAGAAAGAAAATATATGTAACAATAATAATTGATAAAGATGCAATATATAAGTAAAGTTTTTTTTAGAAAAAAAAAAATAATATAGCGAACATAACTAATAACGTAGGTAAGAAAAATGGAGAAAAGTGGAGAAAAGAAGGGGTGGTAAAATAAAAAAAGGAAATAACTATCTCTCATAATTATGAATATCATTTTCTTTCAATATTATAGTCCTATAGTACAAGAGCTGGGAAGAAAAAAAAAGTCATTAATTTCACCCCAATATTTGATTACTTTAATGAAAACTACGTATAATTACTAGTCAAAACTGATGATTCTGCCAAGTATAGGTAGGGGAAACAAAAAACGGGTGTTTCAAAACCTTAAAAAAACATTAATTTTTCATTCGGAGCTCTATATCTTAAAAACTAACAACAACACTAGTAAATTTAAGAGAACATTATTTAAAGAAGAGCAAATTTGCTGAAATATTAGCCCTAAAAGAGCTATTTTTATTAAGTAGTTTTCATGATATTTGTTAAAATAAAATGATTTATAGTTGTTCGGACGATATGTTTGATTTATGAAAATCTTTATCTCAGGAACCCTTCGAGGTACAGATGTCTGCCAGCGCTCAAATTAAAGCTAGTTGTTGTTGTTGTCTGGGACTTAAGGGCGTAAAACCCTGAGGTCATCAACGCCCATACAAAGCTAGTTAAATTTACTATAAAATAGTTCAAATAGTTAAATAGTTAAATTTACTATAAAATAGTTCAAATTCTTGAGACTGGTAATTATTTAATAAATAATTCAAAATTGTATCCTTGTATAGTCTCAACACTTTTTACTACATCAATAGTCCAACGTTTCGGCCATTTCGGCCATCCTCAAGGACAATCTAAATATTTAACAGCTTATTATATATTCTATATTTGTTTTTTTTTTTGTTTTGACTGCCATCAAAATAGCCCTGAAGAAGCCCTGCAACGTGGGGCGAAACGTTGGCTCATTAAAATAGTATATTTCTACTATTTGAGTTTTTTTTTACCGCACCCGGACCATATTCCTTTCATCTTTACACACGGTCAATCAATAATCTTCCAGTATTATATATTCATTTATAACAATTATAACAACAACATTATTACTAATATTATAACATACCTTCAAATATAAATTCTCACCTCACATTAAAATTTAAAAATGTTTTGCATGCTATTCTGCCAAGGTCATTAATTATAAGTTAAAACCCTATGAAAAAGTCAATTAATAGAGAGTCATATTTATTATTAATAAGCTTACCTAAGCTTATGTTTAGTTACCTATTTTTTAAATATTTAAAACTTTTAATCTTCAATTTATCCACACCATCACTAAGATATAAACAAACTATTTATAACCTTCCACTCACTCAGGCCAGCCTTGTTTTTAATTTAATTCGAATTGCATTTTGGTTTCAATTTGTATTTATTCCAATTATCAAAATTCATAATTGCCGAAACGTTGGACTATTGATGTAATAAAAAGTTAGACTATACAAGGATACTATTTTGAATTAATTATTAAATATTTAATAATCTTTATCTTTGTAGTAGTAGTTTTTATAATATTTGACAAAATTAACGCACAAAATGATAATTTTTAGTTGTTCGTATAAAATGTTGGATTTTTGAAAAAATATATCTCTAGACCCATAAGACCTACATATGTCTGCCAACACTCAAAATAAAGGAAATTTAACTTACTAAAAATAAGTTTAGGACGGTTATCTTCGTAGGGGTAGTAGTTTTTATGATATTCACATATAAATATGAATTTAGCTAATAAAATTTGTCCGAACAACTATAAATTAATTTATATTAGCAAATTTCATGAAAACCACTACTAGTACGAAAATAAACGTAATAAACTACATTATAGCTCATTAAACTAGCTTTAATTTGAGTGCTAATAGACATCTATAGGTCAAATGGGTTTTGAGGTATCGATTTTTCAAAATAAATTCACTAACTTCTGATCTTTCTGTACGTTCTGTACAACATTTTAAAGAAATATTGCATTTTAAAAAGGTATATCTCGAGAAATATTGAACGTACATAGCTCTATTAGGGCTTACATTTTAGCAAATTTACTCTACTTTAAATGATCCTGTCTTATATTTTCTTTTGTTGCTGGTTGTCGTAAACATATAGAGCACCCAATAAAATATTAAATATAAGAAGATGGTCAAGGTTGCGGTAAAAAAAAAGAACAAATAGTTTATAAATATTTATTGTCCGACGCTTCGCCCCACTTTACAGGGCTTCATCAGGGCTAAAAAGTTAGGACAAAAACAACTAAATTACAAAAATGAGGTAATTTAAGCCAGGATAAATATTATGTAAAGTGATAAGAAATTATATATAAATAAAAGGAAGGAAGACATAAAATAATATCAATACAAAATAAACCTGAATAAACAATGATGAGAATAAAAAAAATAAGTAACAATGGTTACTAAAAAAATTTAAAAATGCGTAAAACATAAAAAAAACAATTCTTGAAATATAGATTAAAAAATTAGTAGTTAGTGAATTTATTTTGGGAAATCTTTATATCAGGAAC
>NW_027104649.1:196835-202278 GCF_000696795.3 Halyomorpha halys | reverse complement strand
TACAAATCAATTTATTTTAACAAATATCATAAACAATTCTACCTCTATGAAGTAAAATGCCGATGGGCCCCCGTCGAGCCACTAAATTAACCATACAACAGTAACAGTTTCATCTTCAAATTTAGTTTTAGCTTTTCTATGACAATAAAACTGTTTTTATATTAAAGTAAAAATCACCCGAACCCATTCATACATATTATATATATGCAATAACAATAAGATGAATGGAGAATAAATAAAAGTCGTTATTAACATTTTATCGACCAGTCTCTTAAGGTACTTTTGATGAGGCGTTAAAAAAATTTAACGCTTTAGATATTTTGCAAGTCATAAAATTAATTTTAATTACTCATTGTCAATAACAATTCTCGGTTAAATAATCAGTTAGACATTAAATCCAAACAATAGGAACAATGAAAATATATAAATGATTATACAGCAATAGTCTCAAATCTTTTATTTCAGCCATTAAAACCATTTCTGATTTTTTAATTAACAACTACTGAAGCAATTCAAGGACCTAAGTATAAAAGTACAACTTTATCAAACAGAGATGTTTTATGATAACTGAGAAAACAACTTTGAAGTTATTCGTTATTTCGTTTTAATTTAATTATTAAAAGTTATAGTATTTTCGTGATTTAAAAAAAAAAAAATCCTTAAACCAAGGAAGGCAAAAATTATGGAAATAAAAATTTGTAATTTTCTGTCTTCTATAAAAATTCGCGTTTTCTCGAGGTTGGAATTGCTAATACTGATATAATCTTGTTCCAGCCAAAAATAAAAATTATTACTGATTGGAGAAGATGGTTGGGAAGTGAGGTCAGCAAAGAACAACATAAATAAACAAAAAAATATATTCTAAATTTTGGAATATGTTCTTGTTGATCAGTAATCTACAGTCAAATATCTACCACTCATTTAAAATTATTGCGAATCGGGAATGATCAGCAGTCTTGACTTATCACGTTTGAATACGATATCTGAATTTTATATTTTTTTTCTCATATTTTCTTCCATTCATAAAGCTCTTTAATATTTTCCTTCTTTTTTTTTTTCATTCATTAAGCTGTTTAATAATTTCCATTTATAAAGCACATTAATATTTTGTAATTTTCCGCTGGCTATTACTGCTTACGTAACTATGTTACTTTTTTTCAAATAAACGGAAAGATTTATTTATATTCTTAAGTGTTTCGACCACTAGGGTAATTTTGTAATTACAATATTAGTAAAAAATAATTGACTAATTCACAAAGTAACATTACAGAGTGAGAGTGAGAAAGTTACAATTGCAATTTACATTTTACAAAGTTAAAATCAAAAAGTTACAATTAGAATTGACATAGTGTATTAAATTATGCACCTAATTATACATGCTGTAATTGGAGTTAAAGAAATGGTTAGGGAAGATTTGATAAAGCTCTTTAATATTTTCGCTTTTTTTCTTCCATTCATGAAACCCTTTAATATTTTTTTTCTTCCTTTCATAAAGCTCTTTAATATTTTCCTTCTTTTTTTTTTTTTTTCTTCCATTCATAATTCTTAAATAAATTTTTTTTTCTTCCATTCGTGAATCCCTTTAATATTTCGTATTTCGTTCTCCTTTTTTCTTTCATTCATAAAGCTGTTTAATATTTTCCTTTTATTCGTAAAGCTCTTTAATATTTTCCTTTTTTTTTTTTTTCTTCCATTCATAAGCTCTTAAATATTTTCCTTTTTTTTCTTCCATTCATGAAGCCCTTTACTAATTCTTATTTCTTTCTACTTTTTTCTTTCATTCATAAAGCTGTCTAATATTTTCCTTTTTGTTTTTCTTTTATTCGGAAAGCTATTTAATATTTTACATCTTTACTCTTTTTTTTCCCTATTCATAAAGCCCTTTAATATTTTGTAATTTTTTCTCCTTTTTTATTTCATTCATAAAGCTCTTTAATATTTTCCATTTTTTTTTTTTCGATTCATATTTAATATTTTGTATTTTGCTCCTTACTTTTACTGCTAACGTAACTTGTTTTTTTTTTTCAAATAAAGGGGAAGATTTGATAATGCTCCTTAACATTTTGTTTTTTTTCTTCCTTTCATGAAACCGTTTAATATTTTTTTCTTCCATTCCTAAAGCTTTTTAATATTTTGGATTTTTTCCCTTTCCATTCATAAAGCCCTGTACTGTTTTGAATTTTTTTCTCCTTTTTTCTACCAATTATAAAGATGTTTAATATTTCTTTTTTTTTTCTTTTATTCGTAAAGCTATTTAATATTTTACATCTTTACTCTTTTTTTTCCCTATTCATAAAGCCCTTTAATATTTTGTAATTTTTTTCTCCTTTTTTATTTCATTCATAAAGATCTTTAATATTTTCCATTTTTTTCTTCTTCTATTCATAAAGCTCTTTAATATTTTGCACTTTTGCCCCATTCATAAACCCCTTTAATTTTGTATTTTTCCTTCCATTCATAAAGCCCTTTAATATTTTGAATATTACTATTAACGTAACTTATATATATATTTTTTTTAAATAAACGGGATGATTTGATAATGCTCTTTTATATTTTTCACCTTTTCTCTTTTTTTTCTTCCATTCATGAAACCCTTTAATATTTTTTCTTCCATTCATAAATCTCTTAAATATTTTGCTTTTTTTTTCTTCCATTCATAAAGCCCTTTTATTTTGTATTTATAAAGTTCTTTAATATTTTTTATGTTTCCCCATATTATCTTTCATTCATAAAGCTATTTAATATTTTCTATTCTGTCTCATATTTTTTTTCTATTCATAAATTGTTTAATATTTTGTAGTTTTCCGCTGGCTATCATTGCTATCATACTTCTTTTCAAATAAACAGGAATATTTGTTTAAAATTTCATCTGTTAGACATGTTCAATGATAATGGAATCTATCAAGTAATTAATTATACTTAGTTGTACTGAGTTTAATCAAAGCCCTATAATTGGACCCATAATCGAGAAATAAAAAATCGACTCAACAAAGCTGCACTTCCGACCGATTAATTATAGCGAAAAAGTTGCTGTCAAGTCAGGAACATATTTCACTTAAATATATAATTTAAGTTTTGTATGGTTTTTGGTTTTTGAGCTGACCTGTTCACTCACAGATCATTTTTCGAAAATTAGTAACTTGGATTCGAAGCTGCTCGAACATGCATTTCCGTCAAAACCTGGAATTCTAAAATTTTGGGCAATCACAATACTTCACCTATCTATATATTTCAAACTTAGGTAAGCAAAACTAAAAAAGAACTCCACGTTACCGAATCGAGACCTCCCTCTTCAATTTTTTGTTATGATCCCCTTCCTTGTCATATACGGGGGGGGTTCATTGCATAGGATGCTCACAGAAATAGAAGTCAAGTCCTTAGGCCGGATTCGAAACGATCCTGGAGCAACCGTGAGACAATTAAAGTTGGCGTACTAACTCTCTCGGTCACAAATATTTAACTTTTACATTTAAATCATTTAAAAATTTAAAAGAAATATGAGAGCTATTAAACTATCTCTGAGAGCCTACACACACATTTATATAAACCTATTTAACATTTTTGATATGAATGCACATATTGATATATTAACTTATACTAGAGAGAGAGAGAGAGAGAAATACTTTATTTATTTATCTATGCTGCCTAAATACATCCGGTTGCTATCTCACACATCATACTTATCAATCCGTAATCGGACATATATACATTACACATACATGGTATAATCAGAAAAAAAGAGATACAATAATAAGATATAATAAACAATTTTTTTCACCCCTACAGTTTCCTTTTACAATCCATTTCGGTCTGTACAACAAATACAAATGTTTCAATTCATTCCTATTTTTCCTTCTCATTTCTGCTCCTCCAATTTCACCCTTTCACAATTATTCAATTCACCCGATCAACAAAGTCGCTCTCCGGAATTCACCCTCCTAGATCCTCTTCAGTGACCCGCTAAACAAATTCAATATTAGACGGTAATGTGAGATCAGACCATCATTCATAGTCACAGCAGTAGATCAGTTTACCAAAAACAAACAAATAGATACATTTCACGAGAATAAGACTAACACATAGATTAAAAGGAAAATATAATTAAAAAAACCGGTTACAGGAAACACTTGAATGGATAAATAAGTTTTAAAAAAAAACAAATAAAAAAAATAGTATTAATAAAATAAAATAATTTAATGAATAAATACGTTAAAACACACAAATCATTATTTATGAAATATAAACATATCTTTTAGATCTTTGGCCGTCCGAACCCTCTTCCACACTTGCATATCTTGGGCCACTGCTTTCCAGTTTTCTGCATGCAGCTCTTTCGCATATTTGTCAATTCTTACTGTCCATCTAGTTTTTGCCCACCACTTGGTCCCTTGCCAACTTCAGTTGCATTCATTGTTGTGTAGAGGTGTCCTAATAGACTGCTTCGAGCCACGTGTTACGTCCATCATAATCTCATTAGATATTGACTAACCATTCTCTTCTTCTTCTTCTCCTCCATATGATAAGGCTCAGAACTTTAGGGATGAATTTCCGTTCAATTCTCTTGATTCCACTTTCTATGACATTGTACACCCTTAGTTTCAGATTATTGGAGATTTGATTATTCTTAATAGACGTTAAGGCTCTGTTCACGCTTGTAATAAGCAGGTATGTCTCAGTGCGTTGATCATTTTTTTTTTGTTACTGTGAAGACGAGGTTTTACTGTGAAACTGTCTACTTTCAGAAACGATTTCAAAAGCAGACCATTGGATTTTTCTGTTAACAATCATTTATTTTGGTTTATATTTATTTACTTGCAAGCCAATTTCCACTGCTTCCCTTTAATAGAGTATTTAAAAGTCTTTCTATGTCATCTTCCAATGTATGATATATATTTATAATTATGAGAGATAGTTGAATTTTTTTTTTCCGCTTTATTTATTTGAACTTTTTTTCCGCCCACCTTTGAACGTATTATTTCACTTTTAAACCTTTACTTACACATTTGTAGTCCCCCACCTATATTACGTTTCCTCTTTCTAACTGTTGTTAAATAACCATGACACTGACATCTTCCGGTACTTCGTTATTCGGTAATTCGTTGGTTCGTATATATTTTTAACTCTTCCTATCACCATTTGTCATCACCCTCTCACACGCTTTCTTCTTCTAAATTTTTCTACTTTTTATTTTTTATTTTCACCCTCTCGTACGTTTTCTTTATAAAAAAACACTTAGTCATTGTTGTAACGGCTTTTTTTAATTATGAGTTTGGCCGTCATTAGCGCAGTATACGGCGTTTGATTTTCCAGTGAACAGATTCGTTTTTATTCTTTTTTTGTTTTCTTTCTCCTTTCTTTATTTTACCCTTACCCCTTATTTTCTCCACTTTTATCAATTTTCCTTACCCGCGTTATAAGTTTTGTTCACTATACTTATAATTTG
>NW_027104649.1:195881-196785 GCF_000696795.3 Halyomorpha halys | reverse complement strand
AGAACCAGATACTAATCCTGGAAGGAACTTTCTAACCACTCAAACCCACTAGTTTCTAACGTGGCTTCTCATTCATTACATGTTAATTCTCATAGGCGTCCGAAAAGAAGACGACCTCGAGATCTTCTCCTCTAGAATTTTATCAGTGGGTAGATTCTCATAATATCTGTATACATGGTATACCTAACATCAAATTTTCTGGTTTTATTTATTTTAATACAGTTATAAATATAGATAAATAAAAATCATTATATGTTATGAATTCAGAAAACTTAATAAATTTTCATACAAATTTCTGTGAGCAGTAAATAGATACCACAAAAAGCAATTAAAACAGCTCTACGAAGATAAATTACTCAATAAAGGCAGGTAAAGAATGAAAAAAACTACCTTAATTCGCACAGTATATTAAAGTTTAGTGAAAAGAGGGAATACTCGGGGAAAATAATTGCTACGGGAGGGAGAGGAATTGAATTTAATTAAATATGCAAACTGATACTTGAACAGGAATATTGCCTTCTTGAAGTGAACAAAATGGACAACTTTGGATCATAATAGATAGAGAGGATCTGACTTATGTATTTATTTTTTTTTTTTTAATTTAGTCATTTTTGTTTGTTATAGTATAAAAAAGTGTTTATAATTATAAAAGAAAATAGTTTTATATAATAAAGAGAAAGAAATGTTTTTTGAAAAATTGTTAACTTTAGTTTAATTGTTCATCTTTGTGGTAATAGAGACAGGAGAAAAGTTTTTTATAGTCTATATGGTTGTTCTTTAGCGCACTTGCTCAACCTCCACTGGCTCACTACCAGTGATACGGCGAGAGGGATGCGCTGGGATCTCTT
The DNA here is from genome assembly GCF_000696795.3 of Halyomorpha halys. Classification (NCBI taxonomy): domain Eukaryota; kingdom Metazoa; phylum Arthropoda; class Insecta; order Hemiptera; family Pentatomidae; genus Halyomorpha; species Halyomorpha halys. The sequence goes on along the minus strand of NW_027104649.1, from coordinate 195,937 downwards.
GAGCTCTGCTCTACCCCTCACACGTGGGGGATAGAGTGGGCTCAAGGATCCTCAGG
>NW_027104649.1:193578-194788 GCF_000696795.3 Halyomorpha halys | reverse complement strand
TTAAAAAATGCTATACCTGCAATTTTATATCAAGGCTTACAACACTGCATAATTATTTATAAATGAATTGAAATTAAAATGTATCGTGCACTATCTAAGAAATATTTATTCATCAAATACCATACCTTACAAAACTAAGAATGATTTATAAATATATTATAAGATTAATGTTGTATATTAAATAGTCATAGTGGGGCAGACCTGTAAATCTTGTACCATCTTTCAAAATAAAAATGTCCTGTTGAGTGGCTTTGGCAAAGTGACTTTACTTTTCTTCACTTCATAATTAAAAAAAAAAAACTGTGCATCTTCTTAGCTTATCATGAATGCAAGGTGTAAGCAATATAACATAAAAATTTGCTGAAAACATAACTCGAAAAGAAACACCGTATCATTGTACCATGGGTCGGACCAACAACAATCACAAAAGGTAATACCATATAATTGTACCATGGGTCGGACCAACCACCAATCTCAAAAGGTAATACCAAATCATTGTACCATGGGTCAGACCAACAACAATCACAAAAGGTAATACCATATCATTGTACCATGGGTCGGACCAACAACCAATTATAAAAGGTAATACTATTTCATTGTACCATGGTTCGGACCAACAACCAATTTCAAAAGGTAATACCATATAATTGTACCCTGGATCGGACCTACAACCAATTATAAAAGGTAATACCACATCATTGTACAAAGCGTTGGACCAACAACCAATTATAAAAGGTAATAATAGAATAATTGTACCATGGATTGGACCAACAACAAATTATAAAAGGTAATACTATATCATTGTACCATAGTTCGGACCAACAACCAATTCCAAAAGGTAATATCATATCATTGTACCATGGGTCTGACCAACAACTAACATCAAAAAGTAATACCATATCATTGTACCATGGATCGGACCGATAACCAATCGCAAAAGGTAATACCATATCATTGCATCATGGTTCGGACCAAGAACCAATTCCAAAAGGTAATATCATATCATTGTACCATGGGTCGGACCAACAACTAATATCAAAATGTAATACCATATCATTGTACTCTGGAGCGGACCTACAACCAATTATAAAAGGTAATATCATATCATTGTACACTAGATCGGACCAACAACCAATTATAAAAGGTAATACTATATCATTATACCATGGTTCGGACCAACAACTAATTCCTAAAGGTAATATCATATTAT
>NW_027104649.1:193142-193528 GCF_000696795.3 Halyomorpha halys | reverse complement strand
ACTCCTACAAAGATAAACATAACTAACTATTGTGTAGGAAATTTAGCTAGCTTTAATTTCAGCGCTTACAGACACCTTTACGACCAATAGTTTCTGAATTTAAATTTTTCATAAATCTAACTTATTGTCGGAAGAACTATAAATCAATTTATTTAAACAAATATCATGAAAACTAATATTCCTACGAAGGTATAGGTCATAAACGTCTTTATAGTGCATTAAACTAACTTTAATTTGAGTGCTAATAGACATCTGTACGTCACATAGTTCCTTAGATATTCTCAAACTAAATTATCTAACTACTAATCTTTCAGTAAATGTTTAAGAAATTTTGCATTTTAAAAGCTATATCTCGAGAACTATTGGACATAAATAGCTCTTTTAGG
>NW_027104649.1:192576-193092 GCF_000696795.3 Halyomorpha halys | reverse complement strand
TTTGTGAGTTTATTTTATCAAATATCATAAAAACTACAACTCCTACAAAGATAAACATAACTAACTATTGTGTAGGAAATTTAGCTAGCTTTAATATCAGCGCTGGGAGACACCTGTACGTCCAATAGTTTCTAATATGAAATTTTTCATAAATCTAACTTATTGTCCGACCAACTATAAATCAATTTATTTAAGCAAATGTCATGAAAACTACTATACCTACGAAGGCTATCATAAACTTCTTTAGACATCTGTACGTCACATAGTTCCTTAGATATAGAATTCTCAAAATAAATTAACTACTAATCTTTCAGTAAATGTTTAAGAAATTTTGCATTTTAAAAGCTATATCTCGAGAAATATTGGACATAAATAGCTCTTTTAGGACTAATATTTCAGAAAATTTACTCTTCTTTAAATAATGTTCTCTTAGATTTTCTATTGTTGTTAGTAGTTTTGAACATATAGAGCTCCGAATGAAAAATTAGTGTTTTTTTAAGGTTTTGTAACAGCCGC
>NW_027104649.1:191820-192526 GCF_000696795.3 Halyomorpha halys | reverse complement strand
CTACAACCAATTATAAAAGGTAATATCATATCATTGTACAATAGGTCGGACCAACAACCAATTATAAAAGGTAATACTATATCATTGTACCATGGTTCAGACCAGCAACTAATTCCTAAAGGTAATATCATATTATTGTACCTTGAATACCAAGGGTCTGACCAACAACTAATATCAAAATGTAATACCATATCATTGTACCCTGGATCGAACCTACAACCAATTATAAAAGGTATTATCATATCATTGTACAATAGGTCGGACCAGCAACCAATTATAAAAGGTAATACTATATCATTGTACCATGGTTCGGACCAACAACCAATTCCAAAAAGTAATATCATATCATTGTACCATGGGTTGGACCTACAACCAATTACAAAAGGTAATACTATATCATTGTACCATGGGTCGGACCGAGAACCTATCCCAAAAGGGAATACCATATCATTGTACCCTGTATCGGACCGATAACCAATTATAAAAGGTAATACCATATCATTGTACCATGGGTCTGACCAACAACTAATATCAAAATGTAATACCATATCATTGTACCCTGGATTGGACCTACAACCAATTATAAAAGGTAATATCATATCATTGTACAATAGATCGGACCAACAACCAATTATAAAAGGTAATACTATATCATTATACCATGGTTCGGACCAACAACTAATTCCTAAAGGTAATATCATATTAT
>NW_027104649.1:189576-191495 GCF_000696795.3 Halyomorpha halys | reverse complement strand
CTACAACCAATTATAAAAGGTAATATCATATCATTGTACAATAGGTCGGACCAACAACCAATTATAAAAGGTAATACTATATCATTGTACCATGGGTCGAACCAAGAACCTATCGCAAAAGGTAATATCATATCCTTGTACCCTGGTTCGAACCTACAACCAATTTTAAAAGGTAATATCATATTATTGTACAATAGGTCGGACCAACAACCAATTATAAAAGGTAATACCATATCATTGTACCCTGGATCGGACCGATAACCAATCGCAAAAGATAATACCATATCATTATATCATGTGTCGATATGGGATGGTGGACCCGCTCTTGCGTGAGTGTCCTTCCTACAAGACGATCTATTTCTTGAAGGCTGGTATTTGACCACTGTAATATACCAAAGCTGTAGCTTAGCGCTGGTATGACCCAATGGCCTTGATATTGATGGCCTTGATTTTATGTTTTTCAGAAAGTTGAGTCTTCAATACTTTTCGTAGTCTCATTTTCAACATTGTTATAAGCTCTTGTTTCACATCCTTTCGAGCTCTTTTAAGGTCCTGCTGTATACCTAAATATTTATATTGTTCTTTGGCTTCTAGTTCCCTGATGCTCTCATCTTCATTTATCAGCAGGTTCTGGGCACTGACCACCATTCAGTTGTTCACATGCAGCACCGCTCACTTATCAAGTCCAAATGACATGCTTATATCTTTGGTATAGGATGACACTTTTTCACTCATACTTTGTAATTGTTGTTTGTTTTTTGCATATATCTTAAGATCATCTATGTACTATGGTTGCCTACGTTGTTTCTCCGCCGTATCCGACTTTATGGGAACAGCGCCATACAAAACCACAATGAGCTAAGGGAATCTCCTTGGTATATACCCCACATAATTTTTATCTGGTTATTACCATGGGTCACTCCTATTTTCAGTTTATTATCATTATAGGACTTTTATATTGATATGTAAACTTATACTAATATATAAACATATATGACTTTTATGTTGATATGTAAACCTGTACTAATAAATACGATGTGTTGGAAAATTTCCACTTTCGGAAAAAGATTTGTCATCCACGCAGGCCATGTCGTTTAGGTGGATTTTTCAGATTGCAGTCATATATTATATTAATTTTTATTAATATATTCTAGTTTGAGAGTGGTTTAGTTTATTTAAAAACAATATTTGATCCTTTTTCTCAACTTTATTCTTTTAAAAAACCTTCCAACGTTTTGAGCACTTAGGTCATTTTCAAGGATACCTACAAACAGCTCCTTTTAATTATTTTTATAACAATTTCATTATTTTCTTCACTCACATACTGATTTATTTGGTCCTACCTTTAATTTGTATTCATTTTCTCTTTTAAAATTCTTAAAGATGCCGGGTAATTGCCTTTGTCCAATCTTTAAATAAATTAATCATTAAAATAATATCATATTAACATTATAGAATTTTTTGTTGTTTTTTTTTAAATAGATTCCTACTTACATAATTTCATCTATATAATTCTTTCCTAAATTTAAAACTTGTATTAGACTGTGAGAGAGGGAAAATGGCGTAACAGCCCACTTCCTGTGGCGTAGGAGAAAAAAAATTTTAAAAGATACCTGAATTAAATTGTGATAAAACAATAGGCGTTTGTGGTGAAGATGCTATAAATAAAACAAATAAAGAATTTATTTTAATTTCTATATATAAGAAGATGGTCAGGGTTGCGGTCAATAGTAAAATAAAAATAGTTTACAACTATTTATTTTCCGACGTTTCGCCCCACATTGCAGGGCTTCATCAGGGCTAAAAAGATACAAAATGATACAATGATAAGAATAAAAATACAAAGATAAGATACAATGATAAGAATAAAAACAAGTAACAATGGCAAGAGTAAAAATTTCTTTATAAAAATACGTAAA
>NW_027104649.1:179741-180081 GCF_000696795.3 Halyomorpha halys | reverse complement strand
AAAATATTCGGACCGAAAAATGGTGAATTAACTGGAGAATTTAGAATATTACACAATACTGAATTAAGGGACCTACACCCGGTAAATATAATTCAAGTTATAGCATTGTGGCGTGTATGGTTGTAGGGCTTGGTGAAGGGCGGATCCCTAAAATGTTAATAAACACTGAACCAACGGGTAAACGTCGGAGGGGTAGACCGAAACGTAGATGGGAGGATTGTGTTAAAACAGATTTAGTGGAATTGTGTTTGGAGGACCATCACTGGAAGTATGCAGAGAGCGTTTGGTGGTAGCGGCATCGAACCTTCAGGGTTCGTTAAGCCTTTATTATTATTATTAT
>NW_027104649.1:179235-179691 GCF_000696795.3 Halyomorpha halys | reverse complement strand
ATAAAGACCTTAATGTTCCCTATATAGCCCGAACCAGATATCACTCCTGCCATTATAAACTCCCTAACCACTCAAACCCCCTAGTTTCTAACCTTGCACCCTCTTCCATTCCTGATAATCCTCAAAGGAGCCTGAAAAGAAGATGGCCACGAGACCAGCTAATGTAAAATGTCATTAGAGTTATACCAATGAGTAGTTGCCCTACACGCCTGTAGCACTCCATATTTACTAAATGTATTATGTAATATACAGTTGTAAATTTCAATAAAGTTATTAAAAAAAAAATATTTACTAACGTTTCGGCCCACTTTATATGGCTTCGTCGGGGCTGAATGAAAACAAGATTCAAACAACTTAAGATGTGATAGAAAAATAGAATAAATATACCATTAAAGAAATAAAATTTGCGAAAATATGTTTTCATAAAAGAAAAAGCCAAAGTTAAGGAGATATACA
>NW_027104649.1:178624-179185 GCF_000696795.3 Halyomorpha halys | reverse complement strand
GGGTAAAAGGTAAATTAAGGAAGGATATATATTATGTAAAAAATCAAGTGAAAAGAAAATTATATATAAATAAAAGGAAGGAAGACATAAAATAAACTTGAATAAACAATGATGAGCGTAAAAAGTTACGTAAACATAATTTTTTATTTTTATCATTTTTTTTTATGTTAACCCTATTTTATTCCTACCATCGTTTATTTGTATATAATTTTCATTTCACTTATTTTTTACATAACATTTAACCTACATTTAATAAGGTAACTATAACGGTTATAAACTATAATCTATACAATAAATAAGTATTTTATTGTTGAAATGTTCGTAGTTGTTTTTGTAACTTTTTAGCCCTTATGAAGTCCTACAAAGTGGGACGAAACGTCGGACAATAAATAGTTGAAAAATATTTTGTTCTTTTTTTGGCCGCAACCCTGACCATCTACATATTATATTCTTTCCACAGTTTTTTATTGAAACTAGATGTGACCAACTTTACTAACTAACAAGAACAGCATCTGAAGATATTTTAAAAATAAAATATTACGTAAAATGTCGGAAAAATTA
>NW_027104649.1:178258-178574 GCF_000696795.3 Halyomorpha halys | reverse complement strand
CAGCTCTGCATTTACATAATAAACCGTAAGAGGGAGCTTTTACAAAATGGAAAAAAATTAATCAGGTAGGATTAGATTATAAAAATAAGATAAGATTCGTCGTAAACCTACCGACTGCCCTACAGTATCATTTAATAACGCTACTCTTACCCTGTCGAACAGTTCCGCTACCTTGGACTACATTTGGACAAACGATTAACCTGCATATCTGTTATTCTCTGCGCATATCTGCATTGTATGTATTAACGCATATCTGTTTTGGACCAAATCTGCAACGAATGGGATGTTAAGGTCTTTGTGAATGAGTTTATTTGTG
>NW_027104649.1:173388-174566 GCF_000696795.3 Halyomorpha halys | reverse complement strand
TGACTTGATTTGTGACAAAGTAAGGAGCATTAAGGATTTTACGAAGGATTTTGTACTGTAAGGGTTGGATTCGGGAAGAATTTGATGGTTTAGTGGAGCCCCAAAGCTCAACTCCGTATGTCCAGATAGGCCTTATAATAGTCATGTAGAACAGTATTTTGTAATGGATTGGCAATTTAGACCGTTTGTCTAGTAAATGTTGCAATAGTCGGAATCTACGAGCACTTTGTTGTCTTGTATAAGGATTCCATGTCAGTTGTTTGTCGAGATGTAGTCCTAAGTAACGGATCTATTCGACAGGAATAAGTGGGGTATTATTAAAGGATATTGTAGGGGAAGAGGTCATGAGTTTACGTCGAAGGGTAAATGTGATTTGGTGGGATTTATTGCAATTAATTTTAATCCTCTAATTTTGGCACCATTCTTCAAACATGAGAATTTAAAAGGCTATGCAATGCTGAATTCAGGGAACTGCATCCTATAAATATAATTCGGGTGATCAATATGAGTGATGATAAATATCACAGTGTGGTAAACAATATGAGCGTATAAAGTCGTGGAACTTGGAGGGATAGACCGAAACGTAGATAGGAGGATTGTATTAAGACTGATTTAGAAGATTTGGGTTTGGAGGGGTGGAGGAATGTATGTATAGAACAATTGGTGGAATCGGTATCGAACATTAGGGTTCGCTAAGTCTTTATTATTATGATTAAAAAATGAAAGTCCTTCAGATAAAAACCATTTTCTAATCAACATAATTGCCTATCGGACGGAACATTTCAGTTGATATTCCTTTAATTTGTAAATCAAACTTTAATAAAATTATGAAGTTGATTTTGATAAAGTTTTTATTAGCGGTGAGCCAAAACGTCCACGGTAATCAGTTTCTACAGTTTTTTCCCCTCTTTCCCTAATCAAGCTAAGAGCTGGATGTTAATTACTTAATCTACTTACAGAGACCTCCCCCATCCCCTCCCTCCACTACTACCAGGATAATGGCGGGCATCCCTGCAGGTTTTTTTTTTTTTTAACTACGAGTTACAAGCTTTTCTCAATGCAATTCATGAAGATGAAAAATTACTGCACAGTTGAGATACGCGTACCTCGGACCACAATGTACTTTAAGCTAACTTAGAAAAGAAAGTTGCACAAAAGCCCAAGAGGGAAAAAAAAGT
>NW_027104649.1:172848-173338 GCF_000696795.3 Halyomorpha halys | reverse complement strand
AGGATATATATTATGTAAAAAATCAAGTGAAAAGAAAATTATATATAAATAAAAGGAAGGAAGACATAAAATAATATTAATGTGAAATAAACTTGAATAAACAATGATGAGAGTAAAAAGTTACGTAAACATAATTTTTTATTTTTATCATTTTTTTTTTTTTATATTAAGGCTATTTTGTATGTAATTTTCATTTCACATATTTTTTACATAACATTTAACCTACCTTAATAAGGTAACTATAACGGTTATAAACTATAATCGATACAATAAAGTAAGTATTTTATTGTTGATATGTTCGTAGTTGTTTTTGTATCTTTTTAGCCCTTATGAAGCTCTACAAAGTGGGACGAAACGTCGGATGATAAATAGTTGAAAAATATTTTGTTCTTTTTTTGGCCGCAACCCTGCACATCTTCTACATATTATTCTTTCCACAGTTTTTGATTGAAACTAGATGTGACCAACTTTACTAACTAACAAGAACAGC
>NW_027104649.1:172429-172798 GCF_000696795.3 Halyomorpha halys | reverse complement strand
TAGAAAACTAATTACTAATATTTACATTAGATGATATTTTTTATTAAATATACTTAAGCAAATTGATAGTAATATCTAATATCCCTTTTGTAATATTAGATAATCCTGTCAGTGTACTTGCCGGGTATGTCAACAATTAGTACAAGAGCCCAAGAAAAGAAATAAAGCAGTTATCTCACCCCAATTTTTATTACTTTGATGAAAACTATGTATAATTAATAGTCAAAATCGATGAGTCTGCCAAGTATAGGTAGAATAAAAAATGGTGGCTGTTTGAAAGCTATAAAAAAATTTAAGTTTTCATTTAGAGCTCTATTTCTTAAAAAGTAGGAACAATACATGAAAACCTAAGAGAACGTCATTTAAAGA
>NW_027104649.1:171933-172379 GCF_000696795.3 Halyomorpha halys | reverse complement strand
CTGCACAGGAGAGATACGCGTACTTCGGACCACAATGTACTTTAAGCTAACTTAGAAAAGAAAGTTGCACAAAAGCCCAAGAGGGAAAAAAAAGTCAGTTAGTTCACCCCAATTTTTTATTACTTTAATGAAAACCATGTATAATTACTAGTTAAAATTGATGAGTCAGCCAAGTACAGTTAGTGGAAATAAAAAATGGCGATTTTTTGCAAACTAACGTATTTACTAAATATATTATGTAATATATAATAGTAAATTTCAATAAACTTATTAAAAAAAAAATTTACCAAGGTTTCGCCCCACTTTGCAGGGTTTCGTCGGGGCTAAATGAAAACAAGATTCAAACATCTTAAGAAGTGATAGAAAAATAGAATAAATATACAATTAAAGAAATAAAATTTGCGAAAATATGTTTTCATAAAAGAAAAAGCCAAAGTTAAGGAGAT
>NW_027104649.1:170096-170349 GCF_000696795.3 Halyomorpha halys | reverse complement strand
AAAAGGGAAAGAAAAAAAGGAATGAATTGAAATATTTGTATTTGGTTTATAGACTGGAATTGATTGTAAAAGGAATTGTAGGAAAAAAAACTGTTTTCTTTCTATTTTATTATTCCATGTAATTTATATATGTCCGATTACGGATTGATTAGTATGCTGTGTATGTAGCAGCCTGATGTATTTAGGCAGCGTAGATGAATAAAGTATTTCTCTCTCTATTGCCCAAGATACAACAGAGGGTAACCGAAGATTA
>NW_027104649.1:167309-167841 GCF_000696795.3 Halyomorpha halys | reverse complement strand
ATGGAAAGATTCTCCACATATCTGTACTACACTATTGCTATCTAACATCAAATTTACTTGTTGCATAAATGTATAATACAGTTTTAAATATTAATAAATAAATTTTTAAAAAATATTTGGTATTATAAATAATTTTCATCAAGCTCTCCCCCATGGCTGAACAAACTGATTCCTTAGCTAAATGAGATCCTCCTTGGGCGGAAGGAATCGCAGTTAGGTCCTTGGTCCTTGTTTACTGCAAATTGGTCTTGGGCCTCAGATGCAAATTTCTTAGTGAGCTAGAACCCTCAACACCCGAGGATTACCTACCGCTATGGTTTCTGTCAAATATATATATGTGTCTTTTTATTTATTTATTTTGTGTCTCGGGGATCATTAAATAATGCATTTAATTGTATTTAGCCTATATTTAGAACGATGAAATAGTTTTCTAGATTTCTTCAACTAATTATTAAACCATATGTATATAGTGTAATTTAAGATTTATAAATGTCCCCTATGTTGCCGATTTGGCCAGAACCAGATACCAATC
>NW_027104649.1:166123-167259 GCF_000696795.3 Halyomorpha halys | reverse complement strand
ACTTAAAAAGTCTATCTATGGTATGTTTGTTATCTTGCAAGATGGAATGGAGATCATCAGGTATATTATATAAAGATTTGAGGGTGTTATAAGCTCGGCATTCTGTCAGAATGTGTTTGACAGTAAGTTCTGTTCCACAAGTTTGGCATAATAGTGGAGGATCGCGGGCCATAAGGTAACCGTGGGTCAGGCGCGTGTGAGCTATTCGAAGGCGCGTCAAAATCACCTCCTCTTTGCGCACATCTCTAGTTGATGATATCCAAGGAAAATCAGTTTAAAAATAAGTTTTGGGCCGGTTTTTTTGGCGGTGCCGGTTCGAATCTGGCCTGTGGCGTTGACTTTTTTCATTAAGTGGCGATCCCACAAAATGAAAAATATTGACCCCCAACCATAATTAGGCAGTACAGGACTCCAATATAAGTCTTGGCCAAAAATTAAAAGTTTATTTTAATGAGTTGAAAATTTCAATCAGTCTTTAAAAAAATTCCAATTTTCCTTCGTCGTAAGTCCATGACGTCCTGCCCCATAGTATCCTTTAATAGTACCCCAGTTGTTCCAAACAAACCTTGTACTACATCTGAACAAACGATTTGACTTGGAATCCTCACACAAGACTGAAAAGACAGGAAACTGCTCGTCGATTTCGACTATTACAGAACTTACTAGACAAACGGTTTAAACTTCGATGAAAAACATGTCACAATCTCACAAGAGGAGATCATAACACCAAAAAAAGGCAATCCTTCCCCGCCGGACCCTCGCGCTAAACCCCCGGAGAGCGACGGCCCAATATCACTTTTGAAATATTAGCTTAAAACGGGAAGGAGATACTTTAAGATAGAGCGATTTTTAAAAAGCGCCTGAAATTGAAAATCGACATCAAACCCATTAACATCATTAAATGAAACTGTAGGGCAGTCAGTAGGTGTACGACGAAGGGTAAAGGTGATTTGATGGGATTTGTTGGAACACCATTCTTCGAGGGCTGTGATATGGGATTGGAGATTTTGGGATACAATTAATGGGTTATTATTAACAGCGAGCACACATGTGTCATCGGCATACGTGGTGAGGATAGTGTTAGGATTAGTTAGAATGTCAGCTGTATACACGGTGTAGAGGATGGGACAAGGATA